>NW_028143394.1:0-109000 GCF_977018435.1 Lepisma saccharinum | reverse complement strand
TTAGAGTTTAGGGAATAAAATTTTTTTTTATTCAGGCTACGGCAAACAACAGACAAGTTATGTTTTGGTGGATTTATTTATTTTGTATATTTGGTTTTTTAAGAAAATATATGGAATTGGCGAACCTGAGTCATGTCAAGCTTTGCGATTTGACTTTTAAATTTTCAAAGGAAAATTTTTCCTAGGAGGCGCGAACGTATCAATCCATAGGATTGTATGTTTATTTTATTAAGTCTCTCTGAACGCTTCATGTTGACCAGGGCATTCACTTGTTTTTCTCTCAGCTGTCTCAAGCCTCTTAGGCATGTTTACAATGCATTGTGTTGTGCCATGCAAACCTCCTGAGCATTCAGGAAATAGGTAACACTTCTGGGTTTGATGTCAGCGGTTTGCATGGTAGCAATTATGATAATAAACACGATTCGGCGATTCGGCATCGAGGAAGAGCTCGATGGCCAGGGAAGATAGAGGTGAGACAAGCTGGGAAGGGACTGGACTTTGGGAATTGAGTTGGTAGAGAGAGGAGGTCAGCAAGACAGGAGGTCGATAGTGGAAGCTCGCTTTGGTCAACACTTAGAGAGAAGCTCACAGAGGACTTCGCTATTTTCGATTCAGCTCAGAGACTTCAGTTAGACAGGTAATTATCCTACACCCAGCCATGATACAGGTTCAACGGTTCACAAAATCCAACGAGTTGCCATTGTCTTTTCAGTAGTGTAATTCCTTTGTGTAATTTGTACCTTTCGCATGCCAAGCAATAACTCGTCATGTCAATGACGAGTGGTCTCATCAAGAGGATGAATGATGAGTAGTTTACATCACCCCATCAGTAAACTGGTTCAGATCCCTTCATTCTATAGAATGACACGATACTCAGATCTTCACCAAACTTTGCATGGATTCATTGGATGTCAAGACACGTGGAAAAAACATACAAAACATAGAATTGGGGACATCAAGATTTTGGTCGAATTTTTTTAAAAATTTTCAAATTTTCAGATAGGAGGTTCCATATAAGGTCAAAAACTACATACTCAGATCTTCACCAAACTATGCAGGGATACATTGGATGTCAAGACACGTGGAAAGAACGTAGAAAACAAGAGATTGGAGACATCAAGATTTTCGACGAATTTTTTAAGAATTTTGAAATTTTCAGATGGGAGGTTCCAGATAAGGTCAAAAACGACATACTCAGATCTTCACCAAACTTTGCTTGGATACATTGGATGTCAAGACACGTGGAAAAAACATACAAAACATAGGATTGGTGACATGAAGATTTTGGACGAATTTTTTAAGAATTTTCAAATTTTCAGAAAGGAGGTACCATATAAGGTCAAAAACTACATACTCAGATCTTCACCAAAGTTTGCAGGGATACATTGGATGTGAAGACACGTGGAAAAAACGTACAAAACAAGAGATTGGAGACATCAAGATTTTGGACGAATTTTTTAAGAATTTTCAAATTTTCAGAAAGGAGGTTCCATATAAGGTCAAAAACTACATACTCAGATCTTCACCAAACTTTGCAGGGATACATTGGATGTCAAGACACGTGGAAAAAACGTACAAAACAGAAGATTGGAGACATCAAGATTTTGGACGAATTTTTTAAGAATTTTCAAATTTTCAGATGGGAGGTTCCAGATAAGGTCAAAAACTACATACTCAGATCTTCACCAAACTTTGCAGGGATACATTGGATGTCAAGACACGTGGAAAAAACGTACAAAACAAGAGATTGGAGACATCAAGATTTTGGACGAATTTTTGAAGAATTTTCAAATTTTCAGATAGGAGGTTCCAGATAAGGTCAAAAACTACATACTCAGATCTTCACCAAACGTTGCAGGGATACTTTGCATGTCAAGACACGTGGAAAAAACGTACAAAACAAGAGATTGGAGACATCAAGATTTTCGACGAATTTTTTAAGAATTTTCAAATTTTCAGATGGGAGGTTCCAGATAAGGTCAAAAACGACATGCTCAGATCTTCACCAAACTTTGCAGGGATACATTGGATGTCAAGACACGTGGAAAAAACGTACAAAACAAGAGATTGGGGACATCAAGATTTTGGACGAAATTTTAAGAATTTTCAAATTTTCAGAAAGGATGTTCCAGATAAGGTCAAAAACTACATACTCAGATCTTCACCAAACATTGCAGGGATACATTGGATGTCAAGAAACGTGGAAAAAACGTACAAAACAAGAGATTGGTGTCATCAAGATTTTGGAAGAATTTTTTAGGAATTTTCAAATTTTCAGATGAGAGTTTCCAGATAAGGTCAAAAACTACATACTCAGATCTTCACCAAACTTTGCAGGGATACATTGGATGTGAAGACACGTGAAAAAAAACGTACAAAACAAGAGATTGGAGACATCAAGATTTTGGACGAATTTTTTAAGAATTTTCAAATTTTCAGAAAGGATGTTCCAGATAAGGTCAAAAACGACATACTCAGATCTTCACCAAACTTTGCAGGGATACATTGGATGTCAAGACACGTGGAAAGAACATACAAAACATAGGATTGGGGACATCAAGATTTTGGTCAAATTTTTTAAGAATTTTCAAATTTTCAGATAGGAGGTTCCATATAAGGTCAAAAACTACATACTCAGATCTTCAACAAACATTGCAGGGATACATTGGATGTCAAGACACTTGTAAAAACGTACAAAACAAGAGATTGGAGACATCAAGATTTTGGACGAATTTTTTAAGAATTTTCAAATTTTCAGATAGGAGGTTCCAGATAAGGTCAAAAACTACATACTCAGATCTTCACCAAACTTTGCAGGGATACATTGGATGTCAAGACACGTGGGAAAAACATACAAAACATAGGATTGGGGACATCAAGATTTTGGTCAAATTTTTTAAGAATTTTCAAATTTTCAGATAGGAGGTTCCATATAAGGTCAAAAACTACATACTCAGATCTTCACCAAAGATTGCAGGGATACATTGGATGTCAAGACACGTGGAAAAAACGTACAAAACAAGAGATTGGAGACATCAAGATTTTGGACGAATTTTTTAAGAATTTTCAAATTTTCAGATGGGAGGTTCCAGATAAGGTCAAAAACTACATACTCAGATCTTCACCAAACTTTGCAGGGATACATTGGATGTCAAGACACGTGGAAAAAACGTACAAAACAAGAGATTGGAGACGTCAAGATTTTGGACGAATTTTTTAAGAATTTTCAAATTTTCAGAAAGGATGTTCCAGATAAGGTCAAAAACGACAAACTCAGATCTTCACCAAACTTTGCAGGGATACATTGGATGTCAAGACACGTGGAAAAAACGTACAAAACAAGAGATTGGAGACATCAAGATTTTGGACGAATTTTTTAAGAATTTTCAAATTTTCAGAAAGGATGTTCCAGATAAGGTCAAAAACGACATACTCAGATCTTCACCAAACTTTGCAGGGATACATTGGATGTCAAGACACGTGGAAAAAACGTACAAAACAAGAGATTGGAGACATCAAGATTTTGGACGAATTTTTTAAGAATTTTCAAATTTTCAGATAGGAGGTTCCAGATAAGGTCAAAAACTACATACTCAGATCTTCACCAAAGATTGCAGGGATACATTGGATGTCAAGACACGTGGAAAAAACGTACAAAACAAGAGATTGGAGACATCAAGATTTTCGACGAATTTTTTAAGAATTTTCAAATTTTCAGATGGGAGGTTCCAGATAAGGTCAAAAACGACATACTCAGATCTTCACCAAACTTTGCATGGATTCATTGGATGTCAAGACACGTGGAAAAAACATACAAAACATAGAATTGGGGACATCAAGATTTTGGTCGAATTTTTTTAAAAATTTTCAAATTTTCAGATAGGAGGTTCCATATAAGGTCAAAAACTACATACTCAGATCTTCACCAAACTATGCAGGGATACATTGGATGTCAAGACACGTGGAAAGAACGTATAAAACAAGTGATTGGAGACATCAAGATTTTGGACGAATTTTTTAAGAATTTTCAAATTTTCAGATAGGAGGTTCCAGATAAGGTCAAAAACTACATACTCAGATCTTCACCAAACATTGCAGGGATACATTGGATGTCAAGACACGTGGGAAAAACGTACAAAACAAGAGATTGGAGACATCAAGATTTTGGACGAATTTTTTAAGAATTTTCAAATTTTCAGATAGGAGGTTCCAGATAAGGTCAAAAACTACATACTCAGATCTTCACCAAACTTTGCAGGGATACATTGGATGTCAAAACACGTTGAAAAAACGTACAAAACAAGAGATTGGGGTCATCAAGATTTTGAACGGATTTTTTAGGAATTTTCAAATTTTCAGATGGGAGGTTCCAGATAAGGTCAAAAACTACATACTCAGATCTTCACCAAACTTTGCAGGGATACATTGGATATCAAGACACGTGGAAAAAACGTATAAAACAAGAGATTGGAGACGTCAAGATTTTGGACGAATTTTTTAAGAATTTTCAAATTTTCAGAAAGGATGTTCCAGATAAGGTCAAAAACGACATACTCAGATCTTCACCAAACTCTGCAGGGATACATTGGATGTCAAGACACGGGGGAAAAACATACAAAACATAGGATTGGGGACATCAACATTTTGGTCAAATTTTTTAAGAATTTTCAAATTTTCAGATAGGAGGTTCCATATAAGGTCAAGAACTACATACTCAGATCTTCACCAAACTTTGCAGGGATACATTGGATGTCAAGACACGTGGAAAAAACGTACAAAACAAGAGATTGGAGACATCAAGATTTTCGACGAATTTTTTAAGAATTTTCAAATTTTCAGATGGGAGGTTCCAGATAAGGTCAAAAACGACATACTCAGATCTTCACCAAACTTTGCATGGATTAATTGGATGTCAAGACACGTGGAAAAAACATACAAAACATAGAATTGGGGACATCAAGATTTTGGTCGAATTTTTTAAAAATTTTCAAATTTTCAGATAGGAGGTTCCATATAAGGTCAAAAACTACATACTCAGATCTTCACCAAACTATGCAGGGATACATTGGATGTCAAGACACGTGGAAAGAACATACAAAACAAGAGATTGGAGACATCAAGATTTTGGACGAATTTTTTAAGAATTTTCAAATTTTCAGAAAGGATGTTCCAGATAAGGTCAAAAACTACATACTCAGATCTTCACCAAACTTTGCAGGGATACATTGGATGTCAAGACACGTGGAAAAAACGTACAAAACAAGAGATTGGAGACATCAAGATTTTGGACGAATTTTTTAAGAATTTTCAAATTTTCAGAAAGGATGTTCCAGATAAGGTCAAAAACGACATACTCAGATCTTCACCAAACTTTGCAGGGATACATTGGATGTCAAGACACGTGGAAAAAACGTACAAAACAAGAGATTGGAGACATCAAGATTTTGGACGAATTTTTTAAGAATTTTCAAATTTTCAGATAGGAGGTTCCAGATAAGGTCAAAAACTACATACTCAGATCTTCACCAAAGATTGCAGGGATACATTGGATGTCAAGACACGTGGAAAAAACGTACAAAACAAGAGATTGGAGACATCAAGATTTTCGACGAATTTTTTAAGAATTTTCAAATTTTCAGATGGGAGGTTCCAGATAAGGTCAAAAACGACATACTCAGATCTTCACCAAACTATGCAGGGATACATTGGATGTCAAGACACGTGGAAAGAACGTAGAAAACAAGAGATTGGAGACATCAAGATTTTGTACGAATTTTTTAAGAATTTTCAAATTTTCAGAAAGGATGTTCCAGATAAGGTTAAAAACGACATACTCAGATCTTCACCAAACTTTGCAGGGATACATTGGATGTCAAGACACGTGGAAAGAACGTAGAAAACAAGAGATTGGAGACATCAAGATTTTGGACGAATTTTTTAAGAATTTTCAAATTTTCAGATAGGAGGTTCCAGATAAGGTCAAAAACTACATACTCAGATCTTCACCAAACTTTGCAGGGATACATTGGATGTCAAGACACGTGGAAAAAACGTACAAAACAAGAGATTGGAGACATCAAGATTTTGGACGAATTTTTGAGGAATTTTCAAATTTTCAGAAATGAGGTTCCAGATAAGGTCAAAAACTACATACTCAGATCTTCACCAAACTTTGCAGGGATACATTGGATGTCAAGACACGTGGGAAAAACGTACAAAACAAGAGATTGGAGACATCAAGATTTTGGACGAATTTTTTAAGATTTTTCAAATTTTCAGATAGGAGGTTCCAGATAAGGTCAAAAACTACATACTCAGATCTTCACCAAACATTGCAGGGATACATTGGATGTCAAGACACGTGGGAAAAACGTACAAAACAAGAGATTGGAGACATCAAGATTTTGGACGAATTTTTTAAGAATTTTCAAATTTTCAGATAGGAGGTTCCAGATAAGGTCAAAAACTACATACTCAGATCTTCACCAAACTTTGCAGGGATACATTGGATGTCAAAACACGTTGAAAAAACGTACAAAACAAGAGATTGGGGTCATCAAGATTTTGAACGGATTTTTTAGGAATTTTCAAATTTTCAGATGGGAATTTCCAGATAAGGTCAAAAACTACATACTCAGATCTTCACCAAACTTTGCAGGGATACATTGGATATCAAGACACGTGGAAAAAACGTATAAAACAAGAGATTGGAGACGTCAAGATTTTGGACGAATTTTTTAAGAATTTTCAAATTTTCAGAAAGGATGTTCCAGATAAGGTCAAAAACGACATACTCAGATCTTCACCAAACTCTGCAGGGATACATTGGATGTCAAGACACGGGGGAAAAACATACAAAACATAGGATTGGGGACATCAACATTTTGGTCAAATTTTTTAAGAATTTTCAAATTTTCAGATAGGAGGTTCCATATAAGGTCAAGAACTACATACTCAGATCTTCACCAAACTTTGCAGGGATACATTGGATGTCAAGACACGTGGAAAAAACGTACAAAACAAGAGATTGGAGACATCAAGATTTTCGACGAATTTTTTAAGAATTTTCAAATTTTCAGATGGGAGGTTCCAGATAAGGTCAAAAACGACATACTCAGATCTTCACCAAACTTTGCATGGATTCATTGGATGTCAAGACACGTGGAAAAAACATACAAAACATAGAATTGGGGACATCAAGATTTTGGTCGAATTTTTTAAAACTTTTCAAATTTTCAGATAGGAGGTTCCATATAAGGTCAAAAACTACATACTCAGATCTTCACCAAACTATGCAGGGATACATTGGATGTCAAGACACGTGGAAAGAACGTAGAAAACAAGAGATTGGAGACATCAAGATTTTGGACGAATTTTTTAAGAATTTTCAAATTTTCAGATAGGAGGTTCCAGATAAGGTCAAAAACTACATACTCAGATCTTCACCAAACTTTGCAGGGATACATTGGATGTCAAGACACGTGGAAAAAACGTACAAAACAAGAGATTGGAGACATCAAGATTTTGGACGAATTTTTGAGGAATTTTCAAATTTTCAGAAATGAGGTTCCAGATAAGGTCAAAAACTACATACTCAGATCTTCACCAAACTTTGCAGGGATACATTGGATGTCAAGACACGTGGGAAAAACGTACAAAACAAGAGATTGGAGACATCAAGATTTTGGACGAATTTTTTAAGATTTTTCAAATTTTCAGATAGGAGGTTCCAGATAAGGTCAAAAACTACATACTCAGATCTTCACCAAACATTGCAGGGATACATTGGATGTCAAGACACGTGGAAAAAACGTACAAAACAAGAGATTGGAGACATCAAGATTTTGGACGAATTTTTTAAGAATTTTCAAATTTTCAGATAGGAGGTTCCAGATAAGGTCAAAAACTACATACTCAGATCTTCACCAAACTTTGCAGGGATACATTGGATGTCAAAACACGTGGAAAAAACGTACAAAACAAGAGATTGGGGTCATCAAGATTTTGAACGGATTTTTTAGGAATTTTCAAATTTTCAGATGGGAGGTTCCAGATAAGGTCAAAAACTACATACTCAGATCTTCACCAAACTTTGCAGTGATACATTGGATATCAAGACACGTGGAAAAAACGTATAAAACAAGAGATTGGAGACGTCAAGATTTTGGACGAATTTTTTAAGAATTTTCAAATTTTCAGAAAGGATGTTCCAGATAAGGTCAAAAACGACAAACTCAGATCTTCACCAAACTTTGCAGGGATACATTGGATGTCAAGACACGTGGAAAAAACGTACAAAACAAGAGATTGGAGACATCAAGATTTTGGACGAATTTTTTAAGAATTTTCAAATTTTCAGAAAGGATGTTCCAGATAAGGTCAAAAACGACATACTCAGATCTTCACCAAACTTTGCAGGGATACATTGGATGTCAAGACACGTGGAAAAAACGTACAAAACAAGAGATTGGAGACATCAAGATTTTGGACGAATTTTTTAAGAATTTTCAAATTTTCAGATAGGAGGTTCCAGATAAGGTCAAAAACTACATACTCAGATCTTCACCAAAGATTGCAGGGATACATTGGATGTCAAGACACGTGGAAAAAACGTACAAAACAAGAGATTGGAGACATCAAGATTTTCGACGAATTTTTTAAGAATTTTCAAATTTTCAGATGGGAGGTTCCAGATAAGGTCAAAAACGACATACTCAGATCTTCACCAAACTTTGCATGGATTCATTGGATGTCAAGACACGTGGAAAAAACATACAAAACATAGAATTGGGGACATCAAGATTTTGGTCGAATTTTTTTAAAAATTTTCAAATTTTCAGATAGGAGGTTCCATATAAGGTCAAAAACTACATACTCAGATCTTCACCAAACTATGCAGGGATACATTGGATGTCAAGACACGTGGAAAGAACGTATAAAACAAGTGATTGGAGACATCAAGATTTTGGACGAATTTTTTAAGAATTTTCAAATTTTCAGATAGGAGGTTCCAGATAAGGTCAAAAACTACATACTCAGATCTTCACCAAACATTGCAGGGATACATTGGATGTCAAGACACGTGGGAAAAACGTACAAAACAAGAGATTGGAGACATCAAGATTTTGGACGAATTTTTTAAGAATTTTCAAATTTTCAGATAGGAGGTTCCAGATAAGGTCAAAAACTACATACTCAGATCTTCACCAAACTTTGCAGGGATACATTGGATGTCAAAACACGTTGAAAAAACGTACAAAACAAGAGATTGGGGTCATCAAGATTTTGAACGGATTTTTTAGGAATTTTCAAATTTTCAGATGGGAGGTTCCAGATAAGGTCAAAAACTACATACTCAGATCTTCACCAAACTTTGCAGGGATACATTGGATATCAAGACACGTGGAAAAAACGTATAAAACAAGAGATTGGAGACGTCAAGATTTTGGACGAATTTTTTAAGAATTTTCAAATTTTCAGAAAGGATGTTCCAGATAAGGTCAAAAACGACATACTCAGATCTTCACCAAACTCTGCAGGGATACATTGGATGTCAAGACACGGGGGAAAAACATACAAAACATAGGATTGGGGACATCAACATTTTGGTCAAATTTTTTAAGAATTTTCAAATTTTCAGATAGGAGGTTCCATATAAGGTCAAGAACTACATACTCAGATCTTCACCAAACTTTGCAGGGATACATTGGATGTCAAGACACGTGGAAAAAACGTACAAAACAAGAGATTGGAGACATCAAGATTTTCGACGAATTTTTTAAGAATTTTCAAATTTTCAGATGGGAGGTTCCAGATAAGGTCAAAAACGACATACTCAGATCTTCACCAAACTTTGCATGGATTAATTGGATGTCAAGACACGTGGAAAAAACATACAAAACATAGAATTGGGGACATCAAGATTTTGGTCGAATTTTTTAAAAATTTTCAAATTTTCAGATAGGAGGTTCCATATAAGGTCAAAAACTACATACTCAGATCTTCACCAAACTATGCAGGGATACATTGGATGTCAAGACACTTGGAAAGAACATACAAAACAAGAGATTGGAGACATCAAGATTTTGGACGAATTTTTTAAGAATTTTCAAATTTTCAGAAAGGATGTTCCAGATAAGGTCAAAAACTACATACTCAGATCTTCACCAAACTTTGCAGGGATACATTGGATGTCAAGACACGTGGAAAAAACGTACAAAACAAGAGATTGGAGACATCAAGATTTTGGACGAATTTTTTAAGAATTTTCAAATTTTCAGAAAGGATGTTCCAGATAAGGTCAAAAACGACATACTCAGATCTTCACCAAACTTTGCAGGGATACATTGGATGTCAAGACACGTGGAAAAAACGTACAAAACAAGAGATTGGAGACATCAAGATTTTGGACGAATTTTTTAAGAATTTTCAAATTTTCAGATAGGAGGTTCCAGATAAGGTCAAAAACTACATACTCAGATCTTCACCAAAGATTGCAGGGATACATTGGATGTCAAGACACGTGGAAAAAACGTACAAAACAAGAGATTGGAGACATCAAGATTTTCGACGAATTTTTTAAGAATTTTCAAATTTTCAGATGGGAGGTTCCAGATAAGGTCAAAAACGACATACTCAGATCTTCACCAAACTATGCAGGGATACATTGGATGTCAAGACACGTGGAAAGAACGTAGAAAACAAGAGATTGGAGACATCAAGATTTTGTACGAATTTTTTAAGAATTTTCAAATTTTCAGAAAGGATGTTCCAGATAAGGTTAAAAACGACATACTCAGATCTTCACCAAACTTTGCAGGGATACATTGGATGTCAAGACACGTGGAAAGAACGTAGAAAACAAGAGATTGGAGACATCAAGATTTTGGACGAATTTTTTAAGAATTTTCAAATTTTCAGATAGGAGGTTCCAGATAAGGTCAAAAACTACATACTCAGATCTTCACCAAACTTTGCAGGGATACATTGGATGTCAAGACACGTGGAAAAAACGTACAAAACAAGAGATTGGAGACATCAAGATTTTGGACGAATTTTTGAGGAATTTTCAAATTTTCAGAAATGAGGTTCCAGATAAGGTCAAAAACTACATACTCAGATCTTCACCAAACTTTGCAGGGATACATTGGATGTCAAGACACGTGGGAAAAACGTACAAAACAAGAGATTGGAGACATCAAGATTTTGGACGAATTTTTTAAGATTTTTCAAATTTTCAGATAGGAGGTTCCAGATAAGGTCAAAAACTACATACTCAGATCTTCACCAAACATTGCAGGGATACATTGGATGTCAAGACACGTGGGAAAAACGTACAAAACAAGAGATTGGAGACATCAAGATTTTGGACGAATTTTTTAAGAATTTTCAAATTTTCAGATAGGAGGTTCCAGATAAGGTCAAAAACTACATACTCAGATCTTCACCAAACTTTGCAGGGATACATTGGATGTCAAAACACGTTGAAAAAACGTACAAAACAAGAGATTGGGGTCATCAAGATTTTGAACGGATTTTTTAGGAATTTTCAAATTTTCAGATGGGAATTTCCAGATAAGGTCAAAAACTACATACTCAGATCTTCACCAAACTTTGCAGGGATACATTGGATATCAAGACACGTGGAAAAAACGTATAAAACAAGAGATTGGAGACGTCAAGATTTTGGACGAATTTTTTAAGAATTTTCAAATTTTCAGAAAGGATGTTCCAGATAAGGTCAAAAACGACATACTCAGATCTTCACCAAACTCTGCAGGGATACATTGGATGTCAAGACACGGGGGAAAAACATACAAAACATAGGATTGGGGACATCAACATTTTGGTCAAATTTTTTAAGAATTTTCAAATTTTCAGATAGGAGGTTCCATATAAGGTCAAGAACTACATACTCAGATCTTCACCAAACTTTGCAGGGATACATTGGATGTCAAGACACGTGGAAAAAACGTACAAAACAAGAGATTGGAGACATCAAGATTTTCGACGAATTTTTTAAGAATTTTCAAATTTTCAGATGGGAGGTTCCAGATAAGGTCAAAAACGACATACTCAGATCTTCACCAAACTTTGCATGGATTCATTGGATGTCAAGACACGTGGAAAAAACATACAAAACATAGAATTGGGGACATCAAGATTTTGGTCGAATTTTTTAAAACTTTTCAAATTTTCAGATAGGAGGTTCCATATAAGGTCAAAAACTACATACTCAGATCTTCACCAAACTATGCAGGGATACATTGGATGTCAAGACACGTGGAAAGAACGTAGAAAACAAGAGATTGGAGACATCAAGATTTTGGACGAATTTTTTAAGAATTTTCAAATTTTCAGATAGGAGGTTCCAGATAAGGTCAAAAACTACATACTCAGATCTTCACCAAACTTTGCAGGGATACATTGGATGTCAAGACACGTGGAAAAAACGTACAAAACAAGAGATTGGAGACATCAAGATTTTGGACGAATTTTTGAGGAATTTTCAAATTTTCAGAAATGAGGTTCCAGATAAGGTCAAAAACTACATACTCAGATCTTCACCAAACTTTGCAGGGATACATTGGATGTCAAGACACGTGGGAAAAACGTACAAAACAAGAGATTGGAGACATCAAGATTTTGGACGAATTTTTTAAGATTTTTCAAATTTTCAGATAGGAGGTTCCAGATAAGGTCAAAAACTACATACTCAGATCTTCACCAAACATTGCAGGGATACATTGGATGTCAAGACACGTGGAAAAAACGTACAAAACAAGAGATTGGAGACATCAAGATTTTGGACGAATTTTTTAAGAATTTTCAAATTTTCAGATAGGAGGTTCCAGATAAGGTCAAAAACTACATACTCAGATCTTCACCAAACTTTGCAGGGATACATTGGATGTCAAAACACGTGGAAAAAACGTACAAAACAAGAGATTGGGGTCATCAAGATTTTGAACGGATTTTTTAGGAATTTTCAAATTTTCAGATGGGAGGTTCCAGATAAGGTCAAAAACTACATACTCAGATCTTCACCAAACTTTGCAGTGATACATTGGATATCAAGACACGTGGAAAAAACGTATAAAACAAGAGATTGGAGACGTCAAGATTTTGGACGAATTTTTTAAGAATTTTCAAATTTTCAGAAAGGATGTTCCAGATAAGGTCAAAAACGACATACTCAGATCTTCACCAAACTCTGCAGGGATACATTGGATGTCAAGACACGGGGGAAAAACATACAAAACATAGGATTGGGGACATCAAGATTTTGGTCAAATTTTTTAAGAATTTTCAAATTTTCAGATAGGAGGTTCCATATAAGGTCAAGAACTACATACTCAGATCTTCACCAAACTTTGCAGGGATACATTGGATGTCAAGACACGTGGAAAAAAACGTATTAAACAAGAGATTGGAGACATCAAGATTTTGGACGAATTTTTTAAGAATTTTCAAATTTTCAGAAAGGATGTTCCAGATAAGGTGAAAAACGACATACTCAGATCTTCACCAAACTTTGCAGGGATACATTGGATGTCAAGACATGTGGAAAAAACGTACAAAACAAGAGATTGGAGACATCAAGATTTTGGACGAATTTTTTAAGAATTTTCAAATTTTCAGATAGGAGGTTCCAGATAAGGTCAAAAACTACATACTCAGATCTTCACCAAACTTTGCAGGGATACTTTGCATGTCAAGACACGTGGAAAAAACGTACAAAACAAGAGATTGGAGACATCAAGATTTTCGACGAATTTTTTAAGAATTTTCAAATTTTCAGATGGGAGGTTCCAGATAAGGTCAAAAACGACATACTCAGATCTTCACCAAACTTTGCATGGATACATTGGATGTCAAGACACGTGGAAAAAACATACAAAACATAGGATTGGTGACATGAAGATTTTGGACGAATTTTTTAAGAATTTTCAAATTTTCAGAAAGGAGGTATCATATAAGGTCAAAAACTACATACTCAGATCTTCACCAAACTTTGCAGGGATACATTGGATGTGAAGACACGTGGAAAAAACGTACAAAACAAGAGATTGGAGACATCAAGATTTTGGACGAATTTTTTAAGAATTTTCAAATTTTCAGAAAGAAGGTTCCATATAAGGTCAAAAACTACATACTCAGATCTTCACCAAACTTTGCAGGGATACATTGGATGTCAAGACACGTGGAAAAAACGTACAAAACAAGAGATTGGAGACATCAAGATTTTGGACGAATTTTTTAAGAATTTTCAAATTTTCAGAAAGGATGTTCCAGATAAGGTCAAAAACGACATACTCAGATCTTCACCAAACTTTGCAGGGATACATTGGATGTCAAGACACGTGGAAAAAACGTACAAAACAAGAGATTGGAGACATCAAGATTTTGGACGAATTTTTTAAGAATTTTCAAATTTTCAGATAGGAGGTTCCAGATAAGGTCAAAAACTACATACTCAGATCTTCACCAAAGATTGCAGGGATACATTGGATGTCAAGACACGTGGAAAAAACGTACAAAACAAGAGATTGGAGACATCAAGATTTTCGACGAATTTTTTAAGAATTTTCAAATTTTCAGATGGGAGGTTCCAGATAAGGTCAAAAACGACATACTCAGATCTTCACCAAACTATGCAGGGATACATTGGATGTCAAGACACGTGGAAAGAACGTAGAAAACAAGAGATTGGAGACATCAAGATTTTGTACGAATTTTTTAAGAATTTTCAAATTTTCAGAAAGGATGTTCCAGATAAGGTTAAAAACGACATACTCAGATCTTCACCAAACTTTGCAGGGATACATTGGATGTCAAGACACGTGGAAAGAACGTAGAAAACAAGAGATTGGAGACATCAAGATTTTGGACGAATTTTTTAAGAATTTTCAAATTTTCAGATAGGAGGTTCCAGATAAGGTCAAAAACTACATACTCAGATCTTCACCAAACATTGCAGGGATACATTGGATGTCAAGACACGTGGGAAAAACGTACAAAACAAGAGATTGGAGACATCAAGATTTTGGACGAATTTTTTAAGAATTTTCAAATTTTCAGATAGGAGGTTCCAGATAAGGTCAAAAACTACATACTCAGATCTTCACCAAACTTTGCAGGGATACATTGGATGTCAAAACACGTTGAAAAAACGTACAAAACAAGAGATTGGGGTCATCAAGATTTTGAACGGATTTTTTAGGAATTTTCAAATTTTCAGATGGGAATTTCCAGATAAGGTCAAAAACTACATACTCAGATCTTCACCAAACTTTGCAGGGATACATTGGATATCAAGACACGTGGAAAAAACGTATAAAACAAGAGATTGGAGACGTCAAGATTTTGGACGAATTTTTTAAGAATTTTCAAATTTTCAGAAAGGATGTTCCAGATAAGGTCAAAAACGACATACTCAGATCTTCACCAAACTCTGCAGGGATACATTGGATGTCAAGACACGGGGGAAAAACATACAAAACATAGGATTGGGGACATCAACATTTTGGTCAAATTTTTTAAGAATTTTCAAATTTTCAGATAGGAGGTTCCATATAAGGTCAAGAACTACATACTCAGATCTTCACCAAACTTTGCAGGGATACATTGGATGTCAAGACACGTGGAAAAAACGTACAAAACAAGAGATTGGAGACATCAAGATTTTCGACGAATTTTTTAAGAATTTTCAAATTTTCAGATGGGAGGTTCCAGATAAGGTCAAAAACGACATACTCAGATCTTCACCAAACTTTGCATGGATTCATTGGATGTCAAGACACGTGGAAAAAACATACAAAACATAGAATTGGGGACATCAAGATTTTGGTCGAATTTTTTAAAACTTTTCAAATTTTCAGATAGGAGGTTCCATATAAGGTCAAAAACTACATACTCAGATCTTCACCAAACTATGCAGGGATACATTGGATGTCAAGACACGTGGAAAGAACGTAGAAAACAAGAGATTGGAGACATCAAGATTTTGGACGAATTTTTTAAGAATTTTCAAATTTTCAGATAGGAGGTTCCAGATAAGGTCAAAAACTACATACTCAGATCTTCACCAAACTTTGCAGGGATACATTGGATGTCAAGACACGTGGAAAAAACGTACAAAACAAGAGATTGGAGACATCAAGATTTTGGACGAATTTTTGAGGAATTTTCAAATTTTCAGAAATGAGGTTCCAGATAAGGTCAAAAACTACATACTCAGATCTTCACCAAACTTTGCAGGGATACATTGGATGTCAAGACACGTGGGAAAAACGTACAAAACAAGAGATTGGAGACATCAAGATTTTGGACGAATTTTTTAAGATTTTTCAAATTTTCAGATAGGAGGTTCCAGATAAGGTCAAAAACTACATACTCAGATCTTCACCAAACATTGCAGGGATACATTGGATGTCAAGACACGTGGAAAAAACGTACAAAACAAGAGATTGGAGACATCAAGATTTTGGACGAATTTTTTAAGAATTTTCAAATTTTCAGATAGGAGGTTCCAGATAAGGTCAAAAACTACATACTCAGATCTTCACCAAACTTTGCAGGGATACATTGGATGTCAAAACACGTGGAAAAAACGTACAAAACAAGAGATTGGGGTCATCAAGATTTTGAACGGATTTTTTAGGAATTTTCAAATTTTCAGATGGGAGGTTCCAGATAAGGTCAAAAACTACATACTCAGATCTTCACCAAACTTTGCAGTGATACATTGGATATCAAGACACGTGGAAAAAACGTATAAAACAAGAGATTGGAGACGTCAAGATTTTGGACGAATTTTTTAAGAATTTTCAAATTTTCAGAAAGGATGTTCCAGATAAGGTCAAAAACGACATACTCAGATCTTCACCAAACTCTGCAGGGATACATTGGATGTCAAGACACGGGGGAAAAACATACAAAACATAGGATTGGGGACATCAAGATTTTGGTCAAATTTTTTAAGAATTTTCAAATTTTCAGATAGGAGGTTCCATATAAGGTCAAGAACTACATACTCAGATCTTCACCAAACTTTGCAGGGATACATTGGATGTCAAGACACGTGGAAAAAAACGTATTAAACAAGAGATTGGAGACATCAAGATTTTGGACGAATTTTTTAAGAATTTTCAAATTTTCAGAAAGGATGTTCCAGATAAGGTGAAAAACGACATACTCAGATCTTCACCAAACTTTGCAGGGATACATTGGATGTCAAGACATGTGGAAAAAACGTACAAAACAAGAGATTGGAGACATCAAGATTTTGGACGAATTTTTTAAGAATTTTCAAATTTTCAGATAGGAGGTTCCAGATAAGGTCAAAAACTACATACTCAGATCTTCACCAAACTTTGCAGGGATACTTTGCATGTCAAGACACGTGGAAAAAACGTACAAAACAAGAGATTGGAGACATCAAGATTTTCGACGAATTTTTTAAGAATTTTCAAATTTTCAGATGGGAGGTTCCAGATAAGGTCAAAAACGACATACTCAGATCTTCACCAAACTTTGCATGGATACATTGGATGTCAAGACACGTGGAAAAAACATACAAAACATAGGATTGGTGACATGAAGATTTTGGACGAATTTTTTAAGAATTTTCAAATTTTCAGAAAGGAGGTATCATATAAGGTCAAAAACTACATACTCAGATCTTCACCAAACTTTGCAGGGATACATTGGATGTGAAGACACGTGGAAAAAACGTACAAAACAAGAGATTGGAGACATCAAGATTTTGGACGAATTTTTTAAGAATTTTCAAATTTTCAGAAAGAAGGTTCCATATAAGGTCAAAAACTACATACTCAGATCTTCACCAAACTTTGCAGGGATACATTGGATGTCAAGACACGTGGAAAAAACGTACAAAACAGAAGATTGGAGACATCAAGATTTTGGACGAATTTTTTAAGAATTTTCAAATTTTCAGATGAGAGGTTCCAGATAAGGTCAAAAACTACATACTCAGATCTTCACCAAACTTTGCAGGGATACATTGGATGTCAAGACACGTGGAAAAAACGTACAAAACAAGAGATTGGAGACATCAAGATTTTGGACGAATTTTTGAAGAATTTTCAAATTTTCAGATAGGAGGTTCCAGATAAGGTCAAAAACTACATACTCAGATCTTCACCAAACGTTGCAGGGATACTTTGCATGTCAAGACAAGTGGAAAAAACGTACAAAACAAGAGATTGGAGACATCAAGATTTTGGACGAATTTTTTAAGAATTTTCAAATTTTCAGAAAGGATGTTCCAGATAAGGTCAAAAACGACATACTCAGATCTTCACCAAACTTTGCAGGGATACATTGGAGGTCAAGACACGTGGAAAAAACGTACAAAACAAGAGATTGAAGACATCAAGATTTTGGACGAATTTTTTAAAAATTTTCAAATTTTCAGATAGGAGGTTCCAGATAAGGTCAAAAACTACATACTCAGATCTTCACCAAACTTTGCAGGGATACATTGGATGTCAAGACACGTGGAAAAAACATACAAAACATAGGATTGGGGATATCAAGATTTTGGTCAAATTTTTTAAGAATTTTCAAATTTTCAGATAGGTGGTTCCATATAAGGTCAAAAACTACATACTCAGATCTTCACCAAACATTGCAGGGATACATTGGATGTCAAGAAACGTGGAAAAAACGTACAAAACAAGAGATTGGTGTCATCAAGATTTTGGAAGGATTTTTTAGGAATTTTCAAATTTTCAGATGAGAGGTTCCAGATAAGGTCAAAAACTACATACTCAGATCTTCACCAAACTTTGCAGGGATACATTGGATGTGAAGACACGTGAAAAAAACGTACAAAACAAGAGATTGGAGACATCAAGATTTTGGACGAATTTTTTAAGAATTTTCAAATTTTCAGAAAGGATGTTCCAGATAAGGTCAAAAACGACATACTCAGATCTTCACCAAACTTTGCAGGGATACATTGGATGTCAAGACACGTGGAAAGAACATACAAAACATAGGATTGGGGACATCAAGATTTTGGTCAAATTTTTTAAGAATTTTCAAATTTTCAGATAGGAGGTTCCATATAAGGTCAAAAACTACATACTCAGATCTTCAACAAACATTGCAGGGATACATTGGATGTCAAGACACGTGGAAAAACGTACAAAACAAGAGATTGGAGACATCAAGATTTTGGACGAATTTTTTAAGAATTTTCAAATTTTCAGATAGGAGGTTCCAGTTAAGGTCAAAAACTACATACTCAGATCTTCACCAAACTTTGCAGGGATACATTGGATGTCAAGACACGTGGGAAAAACATACAAAACATAGGATTGGGGACATCAAGATTTTGGACAAATTTTTTAAGAATTTTCAAATTTTCAGAAAGGATGTTCCAGATAAGGTCAAAAACGACATACTCAGATCTTCACCAAACTTTGCAGGGATACATTGGATGTCAAGACACGTGGAAAAAACGTACAAAACAAGAGATTGGAGACATCAAGATTTTGGACGAATTTTTGAAGAATTTTCAAATTTTCAGATAGGAGGTTCCAGATAAGGTCAAAAACTACATACTCAGATCTTCACCAAAGATTGCAGGGATACATTGGATGTCAAGACACGTGGAAAAAACGTACAAAACAAGAGATTGGAGACATCAAGATTTTCGACGAATTTTTTAAGAATTTTCAAATTTTCAGATAGGAGGTTCCAGATAAGGTCAAAAACGACATACTCAGATCTTCACCAAACTTTGCATGGATACATTGGATGTCAAGACACGTGAAAAAAACATACAACACATAGAATTGGGGACATCAAGATTTTGGTTGAATTTTTTAAAAATTTTCAAATTTTCAGATAGGAGGTTCCATATAAGGTCAAAAACTACATACTCAGATCTTCACCAAACTATGCAGGGATACATTGGATGTCAAGACACGTGGAAAAAACGTAGAAAACAAGAGATTGGAGACATCAAGATTTTGGACGAATTTTTTAAGAATTTTCAAATTTTCAGATAGGAGGTTCCAGATAAGGTCAAAAACTACATACTCAGATCTTCACCAAACTTTGCAGGGATACATTGGATGTCAAGACACGTGGAAAAAACGTACAAAACAAGAGATTCTAGACATCAAGATTTTGGACGAATTTTTGAGGAATTTTCAAATTTTCAGAAATGAGGTTCCAGATAAGGTCAAAAACTACATACTCAGATCTTCACCAAACTTTGCAGGGATACATTGGATGTCAAGACACGTGGGAAAAACGTACAAAACAAGAGATTGGAGACATCAAGATTTTGGACGAATTTTTTAAGAGTTTTCAAATTTTCAGATAGGAAGTTCCAGATAAAGTCAAAAACTACATACTCAGATCTTCACCAAACATTGCAGGGATACATTGGATGTCAAGACACGTGGGAAAAACGTACAAAACAAGAGATTGGAGACATCAAGATTTTGGACGAATTTTTTAAGAATTTTCAAATTTTCAGATAGGAGGTTCCAGATAAGGTCAAAAACTACATACTCAGATCTTCACCAAACTTTGCAGGGATACATTGGATGTCAAAACACGTGGAAAAAACGTACAAAACAAGAGATTGGGGTCATCAAGATTTTGAACGGATTTTTTAGGAATTTTCAAATTTTCAGATGGGAGGTTCCAGATAAGGTCAAAAACTACATACTCAGATCTTCACCAAACTTTGCAGGGATACATTGGATATCAAGACACGTGGAAAAAACGTATAAAACAAGAGATTGGAGACGTCAAGATTTTGGACGAATTTTTTAAGAATTTTCAAATTTTCAGAAAGGATGTTCCAGATAAGGTGAAAAACGACATACTCAGATCTTCACCAAACTTTGCAGGGATACATTGGATGTCAAGACACGTGGAAAAAACGTACAAAACAAGAGATTGGAGACATCAAGATTTTGGACGAATTTTTTAAGAATTTTCAAATTTTCAGATAGGAGGTTCCAGATAAGGTCAAAAACTACATACTCAGATCTTCACCAAACTTTGCAGGGATACATTGGAGGTCAAGACACGTGGAAAAAACGTACAAAACAAGAGATTGGAGACATCAAGGTTTTCGACGAATTTTTTAAGAATTTTCAAATTTTCAGATGGAAGGTTCCAGATAAGGTCAAAAACGACATACTCAGATCTTCACCAAACTTTGCATGGATACATTGGATGTCAAGACACGTGGAAAAAACATACAAAACATAGGATTGGTGACATGAAGATTTTGGACGAATTTTTTAAGAATTTTCAAATTTTCAGATGGGAGGTTCCAGATAAGGTCAAAAACGACATACTCAGATCTTCACCAAACTTTGCATGGATACATTGGATGTCAAGACACGTGGAAAAAACATACAAAACATAGGATTGGTGACATGAAGATTTTGGACGAATTTTTTAAGAATTTTCAAATTTTCAGAAAGGAGGTACCATATAAGGTCAAAAACTACATACTCAGATCTTCACCAAACTTTGCAGGGATACATTGGATGTGAAGACAAGTGGAAAAAACGTACAAAACAAGAGATTGGAGACATCAAGATTTTGGACGAATTTTTTAAGAATTTTCAAATTTTCAGATACGAGGTTCCATATAAGGTCAAAAACTACATACTCAGATCTTCACCAAACTTTGCAGGGATACATTGGATGTCAAGACACGTGGAAAAAACGTACAAAACAGAAGATTGGAAACATCAAGATTTTGGACGAAGTTTTTAAGAATTTTCAAATTTTCAGAAAGGATGTTCCAGATAAGGTGAAAAACGACATACTCAGATCTTCACCAAACTTTGCAGGGATACACTGGATGTCAAGACACGTGGAAAAAACATACAAAACAAGAGATTGGAGACATCAAGATTATCGACGAATTTTTGAAGAATTTTCAAATTTTCAGATGGGAGGTTCCAGATAAGGTCAAAAACGACATACTCAGATCTTCACCAAACTTTGCATGGATACATTGGATGTCAAGACACGTGGAAAAAACATACAAAACATAGGATTGGGGACATCAAGATTTTGGACGATTTTTTTAAGAATTTCCAAATTTTCAGAAAGGAGGTTCCATATAAGGTCAAAAACTACATACTCAGATCTTCACCAAACGTTGCAGGGATACTTTGCATGTCAAGACACGTGGAAAAAACGTACAAAACAAGAGATTGGAGACATCAAGATTTTCGACGAATTTTTTAAGAATTTTCAAATTTTCAGATAGGAGGTTCCAGATAAGGTCAAAAACTACATACTCAGATCTTCACCAGACTTTGCAGGGATACATTGGATGTCAAGACACGTGGAAAAAACGTACAAAACAAGAGATTGGAGACATCAAGATTTTGGACGAATTTTTGAGGAATTTTCAAATTTTCAGAAATGAGGTTCCAGATAAGGTCAAAAACTACATACTCAGATCTTCACCAAACTTTGCAGGGATACATTGGATGTCAAGACACGTGGCAAAAACGTACAAAACAAGAGATTGGAGACATCAAGATTTTGGACGAATTTTTTAAGAATTTTCAAATTTTCAGATAGGAGGTTCCAGATAAGGTCAAAAACTACATACTCAGATCTTCACCAAACTTTGCAGGGATACATTGGATGTCAAGACACGTGGAAAAATCGTACAAAACAAGAGATTGGGCGAATCAAGATTTTGGACGGATTTTTTAGGAATTTTCAAATTTTCAGATGGGAGGTTCCAGATAAGGTCAAAAACTACATACTCAGATCTTCACCAAACTTTGCAGGGATACATTGGATGTCAAGACACGTGGAAAAAACGTACAAAACAAGAGATTGGAGACGTCAAGATTTTGGACGAATTTTTTAAGAATTTTCAAATTTTCAGAAAGGATGTTCCAGATGAGGTCAAAAACGACATACTCAGATCTTCACCAAACTTTGCAGGGATACATTGGATGTCAAGACACGTGGAAAAAACGTACAAAACAAGAGATTGGAGACATCAAGATTTAGGACGAATTTTTGAAGGATTTTCAAATTTTCAGATGGAAGGTTCCAGATAAGGTCAAAAACGACATACTCAGATCTTCACCAAACTTTGCATGGATACATTGGATGTCAAGACACGTGGAAAAAACATACAAAACATAGGATTGGGGACATCAAGATTTTGGACGAATTTTTTAAGAATTTTCAAATTTTCAGATAGGAGGTTCCATATAAGGTCAAAAACTACATACTCAGATCTTCACCAAACTTTGCATGGATACATTGGATGTCAAGATACGTGGAAAAAACGTACAAAACAAGAGATTGGTGTCATCAAGATTTTGGACGAATTTTTGAAGAATTTTCAAATTTTCAGATAGGAGGTTCCAGATAAGGTCAAAAACTACATACTCAGATCTTCACCAAACGTTGCAGGGATACTTTGCATGTCAAGACACGTGGAAAAAACGTACAAAACAAGAGATTGGAGACATCAAGATTTTGGACGAATTTTTTAAGAATTTTCAAATTTTCAGATAGCAGGTTCCAGATAAGGTCAAAAACTACATACTCAGATCTTCACCAAACTTTGCAGGGATACATTGGATGTCAAAACACGTGGAAAAAACGTACAAAACAAGAGATTGGGGTCATCAAGATTTTGAACGGATTTTTTAGGAATTTTCAAATTTTCAGGTGGGAGGTTCCAGATAAGGTCAAAAACTACATACTCAGATCTTCACCAAACTTTGCAGGGATACATTGGATATCAAGACACGTGGAAAAAACGTATAAAACAAGAGATTGGAGACGTCAAGATTTTGGACGAATTTTTTAAGAATTTTCAAATTTTCAGAAAGGATGTTCCAGATAAGGTCAAAAACGACATACTCAGATCTTCACCAAACTCTGCAGGGATACATTGGATGTCAAGACACGGGGGAAAAACATACAAAACATAGGATTGGGGACATCAAGATTTTGGTCAAATTTTTTAAGAATTTTCAAATTTTCAGATAGGAGGTTCCATATAAGGTCAAGAACTACATACTCAGATCTTCACCAAACTTTGCAGGGATACATTGGATGTCAAGACACGTGGAAAAAACGTATTAAACAAGAGATTGGAGACATCAAGATTTTGGACGAATTTTTTAAGAATTTTCAAATTTTCAGAAAGGATGTTCCAGATAAGGTGAAAAACGACATACTCAGATCTTCACCAAACTTTGCAGGGATACATTGGATGTCAAGACATGTGGAAAAAACGTACAAAACAAGAGATTGGAGACATCAAGATTTTGGACGAATTTTTTAAGAATTTTCAAATTTTCAGATAGGAGGTTCCAGATAAGGTCAAAAACTACATACTCAGATCTTCACCAAACTTTGCAGGGATACATTGGATGTCAAGACACGTGGAAAAAACGTACAAAACAAGAGATTGGAGACATCAAGATTTTCGACGAATTTTTTAAGAATTTTCAAATTTTCAGATGGGAGGTTCCAGATAAGGTCAAAAACGACATACTCAGATCTTCACCAAACTTTGCATGGATACATTGGATGTCAAGACACGTGGAAAAAACATACAAAACATAGGATTGGTGACATGAAGATTTTGGACGAATTTTTTAAGAATTTTCAAATTTTCAGAAAGGAGGTATCATATAAGGTCAAAAACTACATACTCAAATCTTCACCAAACTTTGCAGGGATACATTGGATGTGAAGACACGTGGAAAAAACGTACAAAACAAGAGATTGGAGACATCAAGATTTTGGACGAATTTTTTAAGAATTTTCAAATTTTCAGAAAGAAGGTTCCATATAAGGTCAAAAACTACATACTCAGATCTTCACCAAACTTTGCATGGATACATTGGATGTCAAGACACGTGGAAAAAACGTACAAAACAGAAGATTGGAGACATCAAGATTTTGGACGAATTTTTTAAGAATTTTCAAATTTTCAGATGAGAGGTTCCAGATAAGGTCAAAAACTACATACTCAGATCTTCACCAAACTTTGCAGGGATACATTGGATGTCAAGACACGTGGAAAAAACGTACAAAACAAGAGATTGGAGACATCAAGATTTTGGACGAATTTTTGAAGAATTTTCAAATTTTCAGATAGGAGGTTCCAGATAAGGTCAAAAACTACATACTCAGATCTTCACCAAACGTTGCAGGGATACTTTGCATGTCAAGACAAGTGGAAAAAACGTACAAAACAAGAGATTGGAGACATCAAGATTTTGGACGAATTTTTTAAGAATTTTCAAATTTTCAGAAAGGATGTTCCAGATAAGGTCAAAAACGACATACTCAGATCTTCACCAAACTTTGCAGGGATACATTGGAGGTCAAGACACGTGGAAAAAACGTACAAAACAAGAGATTGAAGACATCAAGATTTTGGACGAATTTTTTAAAAATTTTCAAATTTTCAAATAGGAGGTTCCAGATAAGGTCAAAAACTACATACTCAGATCTTCACCAAACTTTGCAGGGATACATTGGATGTCAAGACACGTGGAAAAAACATACAAAACATAGGATTGGGGATATCAAGATTTTGGTCAAATTTTTTAAGAATTTTCAAATTTTCAGATAGGTGGTTCCATATAAGGTCAAAAACTACATACTCAGATCTTCACCAAACATTGCAGGGATACATTGGATGTCAAGAAACGTGGAAAAAACGTACAAAACAAGAGATTGGTGTCATCAAGATTTTGGAAGGATTTTTTAGGAATTTTCAAATTTTCAGATGAGAGGTTCCAGATAAGGTCAAAAACTACAAACTCAGATCTTCACCAAACTTTGCAGGGATACATTGGATGTGAAGACACGTGAAAAAAACGTACAAAACAAGAGATTGGAGACATCAAGATTTTGGACGAATTTTTTAAGAATTTTCAAATTTTCAGAAAGGATGTTCCAGATAAGGTCAAAAACGACATACTCAGATCTTCACCAAACTTTGCAGGGATACATTGGATGTCAAGACACGTGGAAAGAACATACAAAACATAGGATTGGGGACATCAAGATTTTGTTCAAATTTTTTAAGAATTTTCAAATTTTCAGATAGGAGGTTCCATATAAGGTCAAAAACTACATACTCAGATCTTCAACAAACATTGCAGGGATACATTGGATGTCAAGACACGTGGAAAAACGTACAAAACAAGAGATTGGAGACATCAAGATTTTGGACGAATTTTTTAAGAATTTTCAAATTTTCAGATAGGAGGTTCCAGATAAGGTCAAAAACTACATACTCAGATCTTCACCAAACTTTGCAGGGATACATTGGATGTCAAGACACGTGGGAAAAACATACAAAACATAGGATTGGGGACATCAAGATTTTGGACAAATTTTTTAAGAATTTTCAAATTTTCAGAAAGGATGTTCCAGATAAGGTCAAAAACGACATACTCAGATCTTCACCAAACTTTGCAGGGATACATTGGATGTCAAGACACGTGGAAAAAACGTACAAAACAAGAGATTGGAGACATCAAGATTTTGGACGAATTTTTTAAGAATTTTCAAATTTTCAGATAGGAGGTTCCAGATAAGGTCAAAAACTACATACTCAGATCTTCACCAAACTTTGCAGGGATACATTGGATGTCAAGACACGTGGAAAAAACGTACAAAACAAGAGATTGGAGGCATCAAGATTTTCGACGAATTTTTTAAGAATTTTCAAATTTTCAGATAGGTGGTTCCATATAAGGTCAAAAACTACATACTCAGATCTTCACCAAACATTGCAGGGATACATTGGATGTCAAGACACGTGGAAAGAACATACAAAACATAGGATTGGGGACATCAAGATTTTGTTCAAATTTTTTAAGAATTTTCAAATTTTCAGATAGGAGGTTCCATATAAGGTCAAAAACTACATACTCAGATCTTCAACAAACATTGCAGGGATACATTGGATGTCAAGACACGTGGAAAAACGTACAAAACAAGAGATTGGAGACATCAAGATTTTGGACGAATTTTTTAAGAATTTTCAAATTTTCAGATAGGAGGTTCCAGATAAGGTCAAAAACTACATACTCAGATCTTCACCAAACTTTGCAGGGATACATTGGATGTCAAGACACGTGGGAAAAACATACAAAACATAGGATTGGGGACATCAAGATTTTGGACAAATTTTTTAAGAATTTTCAAATTTTCAGAAAGGATGTTCCAGATAAGGTCAAAAACGACATACTCAGATCTTCACCAAACTTTGCAGGGATACATTGGATGTCAAGACACGTGGAAAAAACGTACAAAACAAGAGATTGGAGACATCAAGATTTTGGACGAATTTTTTAAGAATTTTCAAATTTTCAGATAGGAGGTTCCAGATAAGGTCAAAAACTACATACTCAGATCTTCACCAAACTTTGCAGGGATACATTGGATGTCAAGACACGTGGAAAAAACGTACAAAACAAGAGATTGGAGACATCAAGATTTTCGACGAATTTTTTAAGAATTTTCAAATTTTCAGATGGGAGGTTCCAGATAAGGTCAAAAACGACATACTCAGATCTTCACCAAACTTTGCATGGATACATTGGATGTCAAGACACGTGGAAAAAACATACAAAACATAGGATTGGTGACATGAAGATTTTGGACGAATTTTTTAAGAATTTTCAAATTTTCAGAAAGGAGGTATCATATAAGGTCAAAAACTACATACTCAAATCTTCACCAAACTTTGCAGGGATACATTGGATGTGAAGACACGTGGAAAAAACGTACAAAACAAGAGATTGGAGACATCAAGATTTTGGACGAATTTTTTAAGAATTTTCAAATTTTCAGAAAGAAGGTTCCATATAAGGTCAAAAACTACATACTCAGATCTTCACCAAACTTTGCAGGGATACATTGGATGTCAAGACACGTGGAAAAAACGTACAAAACAGAAGATTGGAGACATCAAGATTTTGGACGAATTTTTTAAGAATTTTCAAATTTTCAGATGAGAGGTTCCAGATAAGGTCAAAAACTACATACTCAGATCTTCACCAAACTTTGCAGGGATACATTGGATGTCAAGACACGTGGAAAAAACGTACAAAACAAGAGATTGGAGACATCAAGATTTTGGACGAATTTTTGAAGAATTTTCAAATTTTCAGATAGGAGGTTCCAGATAAGGTCAAAAACTACATACTCAGATCTTCACCAAACGTTGCAGGGATACTTTGCATGTCAAGACAAGTGGAAAAAACGTACAAAACAAGAGATTGGAGACATCAAGATTTTGGACGAATTTTTTAAGAATTTTCAAATTTTCAGAAAGGAGGTTCCAGATAAGGTCAAAAACTACATACTCAGATCTTCACCAAACTTTGCAGGGATACATTGGATGTCAAGACACGTGGAAAAAACATACAAAACATAGGATTGGGGATATCAAGATTTTGGTCAAATTTTTTAAGAATTTTCAAATTTTCAGATAGGTGGTTCCATATAAGGTCAAAAACTACATACTCAGATCTTCACCAAACATTGCAGGGATACATTGGATGTCAAGAAACGTGGAAAAAACGTACAAAACAAGAGATTGGTGTCATCAAGATTTTGGAAGGATTTTTTAGGAATTTTCAAATTTTCAGATGAGAGGTTCCAGATAAGGTCAAAAACTACATACTCAGATCTTCACCAAACTTTGCAGGGATACATTGGATGTGAAGACACGTGAAAAAAACGTACAAAACAAGAGATTGGAGACATCAAGATTTTGGACGAATTTTTTAAGAATTTTCAAATTTTCAGAAAGGATGTTCCAGATAAGGTCAAAAACGACATACTCAGATCTTCACCAAACTTTGCAGGGATACATTGGATGTCAAGACACGTGGAAAGAACATACAAAACATAGGATTGGGGACATCAAGATTTTGTTCAAATTTTTTAAGAATTTTCAAATTTTCAGATAGGAGGTTCCATATAAGGTCAAAAACTACATACTCAGATCTTCAACAAACATTGCAGGGATACATTGGATGTCAAGACACGTGGAAAAACGTACAAAACAAGAGATTGGAGACATCAAGATTTTGGACGAATTTTTTAAGAATTTTCAAATTTTCAGATAGGAGGTTCCAGATAAGGTCAAAAACTACATACTCAGATCTTCACCAAACTTTGCAGGGATACATTGGATGTCAAGACACGTGGGAAAAACATACAAAACATAGGATTGGGGACATCAAGATTTTGGACAAATTTTTTAAGAATTTTCAAATTTTCAGAAAGGATGTTCCAGATAAGGTCAAAAACGACATACTCAGATCTTCACCAAACTTTGCAGGGATACATTGGATGTCAAGACACGTGGAAAAAACGTACAAAACAAGAGATTGGAGACATCAAGATTTTGGACGAATTTTTTAAGAATTTTCAAATTTTCAGATAGGAGGTTCCAGATAAGGTCAAAAATACATACTCAGATCTTCACCAAACTTTGCAGGGATACATTGGATGTCAAGACACGTGGAAAAAACGTACAAAACAAGAGATTGGAGACATCAAGATTTTCGACGAATTTTTTAAGAATATTCAAATTTTCAGATAGGTGGTTCCATATAAGGTCAAAAACTACATACTCAGATCTTCACCAAACATTGCAGGGATACATTGGATGTCAAGACACGTGGAAAGAACATACAAAACATAGGATTGGGGACATCAAGATTTTGTTCAAATTTTTTAAGAATTTTCAAATTTTCAGATAGGAGGTTCCATATAAGGTCAAAAACTACATACTCAGATCTTCAACAAACATTGCAGGGATACATTGGATGTCAAGACACGTGGAAAAACGTACAAAACAAGAGATTGGAGACATCAAGATTTTGGACGAATTTTTTAAGAATTTTCAAATTTTCAGATAGGAGGTTCCAGATAAGGTCAAAAACTACATACTCAGATCTTCACCAAACTTTGCAGGGATACATTGGATGTCAAGACACGTGGGAAAAACATACAAAACATAGGATTGGGGACATCAAGATTTTGGACAAATTTTTTAAGAATTTTCAAATTTTCAGAAAGGATGTTCCAGATAAGGTCAAAAACGACATACTCAGATCTTCACCAAACTTTGCAGGGATACATTGGATGTCAAGACACGTGGAAAAAACGTACAAAACAAGAGATTGGAGACATCAAGATTTTGGACGAATTTTTTAAGAATTTTCAAATTTTCAGATAGGAGGTTCCAGATAAGGTCAAAAACTACATACTCAGATCTTCACCAAACTTTGCAGGGATACATTGGATGTCAAGACACGTGGAAAAAACGTACAAAACAAGAGATTGGAGACATCAAGATTTTCGACGAATTTTTTAAGAATTTTCAAATTTTCAGATGGGAGGTTCCAGATAAGGTCAAAAACGACATACTCAGATCTTCACCAAACTTTGCATGGATACATTGGATGTCAAGACACGTGGAAAAAACATACAAAACATAGGATTGGTGACATGAAGATTTTGGACGAATTTTTTAAGAATTTTCAAATTTTCAGAAAGGAGGTATCATATAAGGTCAAAAACTACATACTCAAATCTTCACCAAACTTTGCAGGGATACATTGGATGTGAAGACACGTGGAAAAAACGTACAAAACAAGAGATTGGAGACATCAAGATTTTGGACGAATTTTTTAAGAATTTTCAAATTTTCAGAAAGAAGGTTCCATATAAGGTCAAAAACTACATACTCAGATCTTCACCAAACTTTGCAGGGATACATTGGATGTCAAGACACGTGGAAAAAACGTACAAAACAGAAGATTGGAGACATCAAGATTTTGGACGAATTTTTTAAGAATTTTCAAATTTTCAGATGAGAGGTTCCAGATAAGGTCAAAAACTACATACTCAGATCTTCACCAAACTTTGCAGGGATACATTGGATGTCAAGACACGTGGAAAAAACGTACAAAACAAGAGATTGGAGACATCAAGATTTTGGACGAATTTTTGAAGAATTTTCAAATTTTCAGATAGGAGGTTCCAGATAAGGTCAAAAACTACATACTCAGATCTTCACCAAACGTTGCAGGGATACTTTGCATGTCAAGACAAGTGGAAAAAACGTACAAAACAAGAGATTGGAGACATCAAGATTTTGGACGAATTTTTTAAGAATTTTCAAATTTTCAGAAAGGATGTTCCAGATAAGGTCAAAAACGACATACTCAGATCTTCACCAAACTTTGCAGGGATACATTGGAGGTCAAGACACGTGGAAAAAACGTACAAAACAAGAGATTGAAGACATCAAGATTTTGGACGAATTTTTTAAAAATTTTCAAATTTTCAGATAGGAGGTTCCAGATAAGGTCAAAAACTACATACTCAGATCTTCACCAAACTTTGCAGGGATACATTGGATGTCAAGACACGTGGAAAAAACATACAAAACATAGGATTGGGGATATCAAGATTTTGGTCAAATTTTTTAAGAATTTTCAAATTTTCAGATAGGTGGTTCCATATAAGGTCAAAAACTACATACTCAGATCTTCACCAAACATTGCAGGGATACATTGGATGTCAAGAAACGTGGAAAAAACGTACAAAACAAGAGATTGGTGTCATCAAGATTTTGGAAGGATTTTTTAGGAATTTTCAAATTTTCAGATGAGAGGTTCCAGATAAGGTCAAAAACTACATACTCAGATCTTCACCAAACTTTGCAGGGATACATTGGATGTGAAGACACGTGAAAAAAACGTACAAAACAAGAGATTGGAGACATCAAGATTTTGGACGAATTTTTTAAGAATTTTCAAATTTTCAGAAAGGATGTTCCAGATAAGGTCAAAAACGACATACTCAGATCTTCACCAAACTTTGCAGGGATACATTGGATGTCAAGACACGTGGAAAGAACATACAAAACATAGGATTGGGGACATCAAGATTTTGTTCAAATTTTTTAAGAATTTTCAAATTTTCAGATAGGAGGTTCCATATAAGGTCAAAAACTACATACTCAGATCTTCAACAAACATTGCAGGGATACATTGGATGTCAAGACACGTGGAAAAACGTACAAAACAAGAGATTGGAGACATCAAGATTTTGGACGAATTTTTTAAGAATTTTCAAATTTTCAGATAGGAGGTTCCAGATAAGGTCAAAAACTACATACTCAGATCTTCACCAAACTTTGCAGGGATACATTGGATGTCAAGACACGTGGGAAAAACATACAAAACATAGGATTGGGGACATCAAGATTTTGGACAAATTTTTTAAGAATTTTCAAATTTTCAGAAAGGATGTTCCAGATAAGGTCAAAAACGACATACTCAGATCTTCACCAAACTTTGCAGGGATACATTGGATGTCAAGACACGTGGAAAAAACGTACAAAACAAGAGATTGGAGACATCAAGATTTTGGACGAATTTTTTAAGAATTTTCAAATTTTCAGATAGGAGGTTCCAGATAAGGTCAAAAACTACATACTCAGATCTTCACCAAAGATTGCAGGGATACATTGGATGTCAAGACACGTGGAAAAAACGTACAAAACAAGAGATTGGAGACATCAAGATTTTGGACGAATTTTTTAAGAATTTTCAAATTTTCAGATAGGAGGTTCCAGATAAGGTCAAAAACGACATACTCAGATCTTCACCAAACTTTGCATGGATACATTGGATGTCAAGACACGTGAAAAAAACATACAACACATAGAATTGGGGACATCAAGATTTTGGTCGAATTTTTTAAAAATTTTCAAATTTTCAGATAGGAGGTTCCATATAAGGTCAAAAACTACATACTCAGATCTTCACCAAACTTTGCAGGGATACATTGGATGTCAAGACACGTGGAAAAAACGTAGAAAACAAGAGATTGGAGACATCAAGATTTTGGACGAATTTTTTAAGAATTTTCAAATTTTCAGATAGGAGGTTCCAGATAAGGTCAAAAACTACATACTCAGATCTTCACCAAACTTTGCAGGGATACATTGGATGTCAAGACACGTGGAAAAAACGTACAAAACAAGAGATTGGAGACATCAAGATTTTGGACGAATTTTTGAGGAATTTTCAAATTTTCAGAAATGAGGTTCCAGATAAGGTCAAAAACTACATACTCAGATCTTCACCAAACTTTGCAGGGATACATTGGATGTCAAGACACATGGGAAAAACGTACAAAACAAGAGATTGGAGACATCAAGATTTTGGACGAATTTTTTAAGAGTTTTCAAATTTTCAGATAGGAAGTTCCAGATAAAGTCAAAAACTACATACTCAGATCTTCACCAAACATTGCAGGGATACATTGGATGTCAAGACACGTGGGAAAAACGTACAAAACAAGAGATTGGAGACATCAAGATTTTGGACGAATTTTTTAAGAATTTTCAAATTTTCAGATAGGAGGTTCCAGATAAGGTCAAAAACTACATAATCAGATCTTCACCAAACTTTGCAGGGATACATTGGATGTCAAAACACGTGGAAAAAACGTACAAAACAAGAGATTGGGGTCATCAAGATTTTGAACGGATTTTTTAGGAATTTTCAAATTTTCAGATGGGAGGTTCCAGATAAGGTCAAAAACTACATACTCAGATCTTCACCAAACTTTGCAGGGATACATTGGATATCAAGACACGTGGAAAAAACGTATAAAACAAGAGATTGGAGACGTCAAGATTTTGGACGAATTTTTTAAGAATTTTCAAATTTTCAGAAAGGATGTTCCAGATAAGGTGAAAAACGACATACTCAGATCTTCACCAAACTTTGCAGGGATACATTGGATGTCAAGACACGTGGAAAAAACGTACAAAACAAGAGATTGGAGACATCAAGATTTTGGACGAATTTTTTAAGAATTTTCAAATTTTCAGATAGGAGGTTCCAGATAAGGTCAAAAACTACATACTCAGATCTTCACCAAACTTTGCAGGGATACATTGGAGGTCAAGACACGTGGAAAAAACGTACAAAACAAGAGATTGGAGACATCAAGATTTTCGACGAATTTTTTAAGAATTTTCAAATTTTCAGATGGGAGGTTCCAGATAAGGTCAAAAACGACATACTCAGATCTTCACCAAACTTTGCATGGATTCATTGGATGTCAAGACACGTGGAAAAAACATACAAAACATAGGATTGGTGACATGAAGATTTTGGACGAATTTTTTAAGAATTTTCAAATTTTCAGATGGGAGGTTCCAGATAAGGTCAAAAACGACATACTCAGATCTTCACCAAACTTTGCATGGATACATTGGATGTCAAGACACGTGGAAAAAACGTACAAAACATAGGATTGGTGACATGAAGATTTTGGACGAATTTTTTAAGAATTTTCAAATTTTCAGAAAGGAGGTACCATATAAGGTCAAAAACTACATACTCAGATCTTCACCAAACTTTGCAGGGATACATTGGATGTGAAGACAAGTGGAAAAAAAGTACAAAACAAGAGATTGGAGACATCAAGATTTTGGACGAATTTTTTAAGAATTTTCAAATTTTCAGATAGGAGGTTCCATATAAGGTCAAAAACTACATACTCAGATCTTCACCAAACTTTGCAGGGATACATTGGATGTCAAGACACGTGGAAAAAACGTACAAAACAGAAGATTGGAAACATCAAGATTTTGGACGAATTTTTTAAGAATTTTCAAATTTTCAGAAAGGATGTTCCAGATAAGGTGAAAAACGACATACTCAGATCTTCACCAAACTTTGCAGGGATACACTGGATGTCAAGACACGTGGAAAAAACATACAAAACAAGAGATTGGAGACATCAAGATTATCGACGAATTTTTTAAGAATTTTCAAATTTTCAGATGGGAGGTTCCAGATAAGGTCAAAAACGACATACTCAGATCTTCACCAAACTTTGCATGGATACATTGGATGTCAAGACACGTGGAAAAAACATACAAAACATAGGATTGGGGACATCAAGATTTTGGAAGATTTTTTTAAGAATTTTCAAATTTTCAGAAAGGAGGTTCCATATAAGGTCAAAAACTACATACTCAGATCTTCACCAAACGTTGCAGGGATACTTTGCATGTGAAGACACGTGGAAAAAACGTACAAAACAAGAGATTGGAGACATCAAGATTTTGGACGAATTTTTTAAGAATTTTCAAATTTTCAGATAGGAGGTTCCAGATAAGGTCAAAAACTACATACTCAGATCTTCACCAAACTTTGCAGGGATACATTGGATGTCAAGACACGTGGAAAAAACGTACAAAACAAGAGATTGGAGACATCAAGATTTTGGACGAATTTTTGAGGAATTTTCAAATTTTCAGAAATGAGGTTCCAGATAAGGTCAAAAACTACATACTCAGATCTTCACCAAACTTTGCAGGGATACATTGGATGTCAAGACACGTGGCAAAAACGTACAAAACAAGAGATTGGAGACTTCAAGATTTTGGACGAATTTTTTAAGAATTTTCAAATTTTCAGATAGGAGGTTCCAGATAAGGTCAAAAACTACATACTCAGATCTTCACCAAACATTGCAGGGATACATTGGATGTCAAGACACGTGGAAAAATCGTACAAAACAAGAGATTGGGGGAATCAAGATTTTGGACGGATTTTTTAGGAATTTTCAAATTTTCAGATGGGAGGTTCCAGATAAGGTCAAAAACTACATACTCAGATCTTCACCAAACTTTGCAGGGATACATTGGATGTCAAGACACGTGGAAAAAACGTACAAAACAAGAGATTGGAGACGTCAAGATTTTGGACGAATTTTTTAAGAATTTTCAAATTTTCAGAAAGGATGTTCCAGATGAGGTCAAAAACGACATACTCAGATCTTCACCAAACTTTGCAGGGATACATTGGATATCAAGACACGTGGAAAAAACGTACAAAACAAGAGATTGGAGACATCAAGATTTTGGACGAATTTTTGAAGAATTTTCAAATTTTCAGATGGGAGGTTCCAGATAAGGTCAAAAACGACATACTCAGATCTTCACCAAACTTTGCATGGATACATTGGATGTCAAGACACGTGGAAAAAACATACAAAACATAGGATTGGGGACATCAAGATTTTGGACGAATTTTTTAAGAATTTTCAAATTTTCAGATAGGAGGTTCCATATAAGGTCAAAAACTACATACTCAGATCTTCACCAAACTTTGCATGGATACATTGGATGTCAAGATACGTGGAAAAAACGTACAAAACAAGAGATTGGTGTCATCAAGATTTTGGACGAATTTTTGAAGAATTTTCAAATTTTCAGATAGGAGGTTCCAGATAAGGTCAAAAACTACATACTCAGATCTTCACCAAACGTTGCAGGGATACTTTGCATGTCAAGACACGTGGAAAAAACGTACAAAACAAGAGATTGGAGACATCAAGATTTACGACGAATTTTTTAAGAATTTTCAAATTTTCAGATAGGAGGTTCCAGATAAGGTCAAAAACTACATACTCAGATCTTCACCAAACTTTGCAGGGATACATTGGATGTCAAAACACGTGGAAAAAACGTACAAAACAAGAGATTGGGGTCATCAAGATTTTGAACGGATTTTTTAGGAATTTTCAAATTTTCAGATGGGAGGTTCCAGATAAGGTCAAAAACTACATACTCAGATCTTCACCAAACTTTGCAGGGATACATTGGATATCAAGACACGTGGAAAAAACGTATAAAACAAGAGATTGGAGACGTCAAGATTTTGGACGAATTTTTTAAGAATTTTCAAATTTTCAGAAAGGATGTTCCAGATAAGGTCAAAAACGACATACTCAGATCTTCACCAAACTCTGCAGGGATACATTGGATGTCAAGACACGGGGGAAAAACATACAAAACATAGGATTGGGGACATAAGATTTTGGTCAAATTTTTTAAGAATTTTCAAATTTTCAGATAGGAGGTTCCATATAAGGTCAAAAACTACATACTCAGATCTTCACCAAACTTTGCAGGGATACATTGGATGTCAAGACACGTGGAAAAAACGTACAAAACAAGAGATTGGAGACATCAAGATTTTCGACGAATTTTTTAAGAATTTTCAAATTTTCAGATGGGAGGTTCCAGATAAGGTCAAAAACGACATACTCAGATCTTCACCAAACTTTGCATGGGTTCATTGGATGTCAAGACACGTGGAAAAAACATACAAAACATAGAATTGGGGACATCAAGATTTTGGTCGAATTTTTTAAAAATTTTCAAATTTTCAGATAGGAGGTTCCATATAAGGTCAAAAACTACATACTCAGATCTTCACCAAACTATGGAGGGATACATTGGATGTCAAGACACGTGGAAAGAACGTAGAAAACAAGAGATTGGAGACTTCAAGATTTTGGACGAATTTTTTAAGAATTTTCAAATTTTCAGATAGGAGGTTCCAGATAAGGTCAAAAACTACATACTCAGATCTTCACCAAACTTTGCAGGGATACATTGGATGTCAAGACACGTGGAAAAAACGTACAAAACAAGAGATTGGAGACATCAAGATTTTGGACGAATTTTTGAGGAATTTTCAAATTTTCAGAAATGAGGTTCCAGATAAGGTCAAAAACTACATACTCAGATCTTCACCAAACTTTGCAGGGATACATTGGATGTCAAGACACGTGGGAAAAACGTACAAAACAAGAGATTGGAGACATCAAGATTTTGGACGAATTTTTTAAGAATTTTCAAATTTTCAGATAGGAGGTTCCAGATAAGGTCAAAAACTACATACTCAGATCTTCACCAAACATTGCAGGGATACATTGGATGTCAAGACACGTGGGAAAAACGTACAAAACAAGAGATTGGAGACATCAAGATTTTGGACGAATTTTTTAAGAATTTTCAAATTTTCAGATAGGAGGTTCCAGATAAGGTCAAAAACTACATACTCAGATCTTCACCAAACTTTGCAGGGATACATTGGATGTCAAAACACGTGGAAAAAACGTACAAAACAAGAGATTGGGGTCATCAAGATTTTGAACGGATTTTTTAGGAATTTTCAAATTTTCAGATGGGAGGTTCCAGATAAGGTCAAAAACTACATACTCAGATCTTCACCAAACTTTGCAGGGATACATTGGATATCAAGACACGTGGAAAAAACGTATAAAACAAGAGATTGGAGACGTCAAGATTTTGGACGAATTTTTTAAGAATTTTCAAATTTTCAGAAAGGATGTTCCAGATAAGGTCAAAAACGACATACTCAGATCTTCACCAAACTCTGCAGGGATACATTGGATGTCAAGACACGGGGGAAAAACATACAAAACATAGGATTGGGGACATCAAGATTTTGGTCAAATTTTTTAAGAATTTTCAAATTTTCAGATAGGAGGTTCCATATAAGGTCAAGAACTACATACTCAGATCTTCACCAAACTTTGCAGGGATACATTGGATGTCAAGACACGTGGAAAAAACGTATTAAACAAGAGATTGGAGACATCAAGATTTTGGACGAATTTTTTAAGAATTTTCAAATTTTCAGAAAGGATGTTCCAGATAAGGTGAAAAACGACATACTCAGATCTTCACCAAACTTTGCAGGGATACATTGGATGTCAAGACACGTGGAAAAAACGTACAAAACAAGAGATTGGAGACATCAAGATTTTGGACGAATTTTTTAAGAATTTTCAAATTTTCAGATAGGAGGTTCCAGATAAGGTCAAAAACTACATACTCAGATCTTCACCAAACTTTGCAGGGATATATTGCATGTCAAGACACGTGGAAAAAACGTACAAAACAAGAGATTGGAGACATCAAGATTTTCGACGAATTTTTTAAGAATTTTCAAATTTTCAGATGGGAGGTTCCAGATAAGGTCAAAAACGACATACTCAGATCTTCACCAAACTTTGCATGGATACATTGGATGTCAAGACACGTGGAAAAAACATACAAAACATACGATTGGTGACATGAAGATTTTGGACGAATTTTTTAAGAATTTTCAAATTTTCAGAAAGGAGGTATCATATAAGGTCAAAAACTACATACTCAGATCTTCACCAAACTTTGCAGGGATACATTGGATGTGAAGACACGTGGAAAAAACGTACAAAACAAGAGATTGGAGACATCAAGATTTTGGACGAATTTTTTAAGAATTTTCAAATTTTCAGAAAGGAGGTTCCATATAAGGTCAAAAACTACATACTCAGATCTTCACCAAACTTTGCAGGGATACATTGGATGTCAAGACACGTGGAAAAAACGTACAAAACAGAAGATTGGAGACATCAAGATTTTGGACGAATTTTTTAAGAATTTTCAAATTTTCAGATGAGAGGTTCCAGTTAAGGTCAAAAACTACATACTCAGATCTTCACCAAACTTTGCAGGGATACATTGGATGTCAAGACACGTGGAAAAAACGTACAAAACAAGAGATTGGAGACATCAAGATTTTGGACGAATTTTTGAAGAATTTTCAAATTTTCAGATAGGAGGTTCCAGATAAGGTCAAAAACTACATACTCAGATCTTCACCAAACGTTGCAGGGATACTTTGCATGTCAAGACAAGTGGAAAAAACGTACAAAACAAGAGATTGGAGACATCAAGATTTTGGACGAATTTTTTAAGAATTTTCAAATTTTCAGAAAGGATGTTCCAGATAAGGTCAAAAACGACATACTCAGATCTTCACCAAACTTTGCAGGATTACATTGGAGGTCAAGACACGTGGAAAAAACGTACAAAACAAGAGATTGAAGACATCAAGATTTTGGACGAATTTTTTAAAAATTTTCAAATTTTCAGATAGGAGGTTCCAGATAAGGTCAAAAACTACATACTCAGATCTTCACCAAACTTTGCAGGGATACATTGGATGTCAACACACGTGGAAAAAACATACAAAACATAGGATTGGGGATATCAAGATTTTGGTCAAATTTTTTAAGAATTTTCAAATTTTCAGATAGGTGGTTCCATATAAGGTCAAAAACTACATACTCAGATCTTCACCAAACATTGCAGGGATACATTGGATGTCAAGAAACGTGGAAAAAACGTACAAAACAAGAGATTGGTGTCATCAAGATTTTGGAAGGATTTTTTAGGAATTTTCAAATTTTCAGATGAGAGGTTCCAGATAAGGTCAAAAACTACATACTCAGATCTTCACCAAACTTTGCAGGGATACATTGGATGTGAAGACACGTGAAAAAAACGTACAAAACAAGAGATTGGAGACATCAAGATTTTGGACGAATTTTTTAAGAATTTTCAAATTTTCAGAAAGGATGTTCCAGATAAGGTCAAAAACGACATACTCAGATCTTCACCAAACTTTGCAGGGATACATTGGATGTCAAGACACGTGGAAAGAACATACAAAACATAGGATTGGGGACATCAAGATTTTGGTCAAATTTTTTAAGAATTTTCAAATTTTCAGATAGGAGGTTCCATATAAGGTCAAAAACTACATACTCAGATCTTCAACAAACATTGCAGGGATACATTGGATGTCAAGACACGTGGAAAAACGTACAAAACAAGAGATTGGAGACATCAAGATTTTGGACGAATTTTTTAAGAATTTTCAAATTTTCAGATAGGAGGTTCCAGATAAGGTCAAAAACTACATACTCAGATCTTCACCAAACTTTGCAGGGATACATTGGATGTCAAGACACGTGGGAAAAACATACAAAACATAGGATTGGGGACATCAAGATTTTGGACAAATTTTTTAAGAATTTTCAAATTTTCAGAAAGGATGTTCCAGATAAGGTCAAAAACGACATACTCAGATCTTCACCAAACTTTGCAGGGATACATTGGATGTCAAGACACGTGGAAAAAACGTACAAAACAAGAGATTGGAGACATCAAGATTTTGGACGAATTTTTGAAGAATTTTCAAATTTTCAGATAGGAGGTTCCAGATAAGGTCAAAAACTACATACTCAGATCTTCACCAAAGATTGCAGGGATACATTGGATGTCAAGACACGTGGAAAAAACGTACAAAACAAGAGATTGGAGACATCAAGATTTTCGACGAATTTTTTAAGAATTTTCAAATTTTCAGATAGGAGGTTCCAGATAAGGTCAAAAACGACATACTCAGATCTTCACCAAACTTTGCATGGATACATTGGATGTCAAGACACGTGAAAAAAACATACAACACATAGAATTGGGGACATCAAGATTTTGGTCGAATTTTTTAAAAATTTTCAAATTTTCAGATAGGAGGTTCCATATAAGGTCAAAAACTACATACTCAGATCTTCACCAAACTATGCAGGGATTCATTGGATGTCATGACACGTGGAAAAAACCTAGAAAACAAGAGATTGGAGACATCAAGATTTTGGACGAATTTTTTTAAGAATTTTCAAATTTTCAGATAGGAGGTTCCAGATAAGGTCGAAAACTACATACTCAGATCTTCACCAAACTTTGCAGGGATACATTGGATGTCAAGACACGTGGAAAAAACGTACAAAACAAGAGATTGGAGACATCAAGATTTTGGACGAATTTTTGAGGAATTTTCAAATTTTCAGAAATGAGGTTCCAGATAAGGTCAAAAACTACATACTCAGATCTTCACCAAACTTTGCAGGGATACATTGGATGTCAAGACACGTGGGAAAAACGTACAAAACAAGAGATTGGAGACATCAAGATTTTGGACGAATTTTTTAAGAGTTTTCAAATTTTCAGATAGGAAGTTCCAGATAAAGTCAAAAACTACATACTCAGATCTTCACCAAACATTGCAGGGATACATTGGATGTCAAGACACGTGGGAAAAACGTACAAAACAAGAGATTGGAGACATCAAGATTTTGGACGAATTGTTTAAGAATTTTCAAATTTTCAGATAGGAGGTTCCAGATAAGGTCAAAAACTACATACTCAGATCTTCACCAAACTTTGCAGGGATACAGTGGATGTCAAAACACGTGGAAAAAACGTACAAAACAAGAGATTGGGGTCATCAAGATTTTGAACGGATTTTTTAGGAATTTTCAAATTTTCAGATGGGAGGTTCCAGATAAGGTCAAAAACTACATACTCAGATCTTCACCAAACTTTGCAGGGATACATTGGATATCAAGACACGTGGAAAAAACGTATAAAACAAGAGATTGGAGACGTCAAGATTTTGGACGAATTTTTTAAGAATTTTCAAATTTTCAGAAAGGATGTTCCAGATAAGGTCAAAAACGACATACTCAGATCTTCACCAAACTCTGCAGGGATACATTGGATGTCAAGACACGGGGAAAAAACATACAAAACATAGGATTGGGGACATCAAGATTTTGGTCAAATTTTTTAAGAATTTTCAAATTTTCAGATAGGAGGTTCCATATAAGGTCAAGAACTACATACTCAGATCTTCACCAAACTTTGCAGGGATACATTGGATGTCAAGACACGTGGAAAAAACGTATAAAACAAGAGATTGGAGACATCAAGGTTTTGGACGAATTTTTTAAGAATTTTCAAATTTTCAGAAAGGATGTTCCAGATAAGGTGAAAAACGACATACTCAGATCTTCACCAAACTTTGCAGGGATACATTGGATGTCAAGACACGTGGAAAAAACGTACAAAACAAGAGATTGGAGACATCAAGATTTTGGACGAATTTTTTAAGAATTTTCAAATTTACAGATAGGAGGTTCCAGATAAGGTCAAAAACTACATACTCAGATCTTCACCAAACTTTGCAGGGATACATTGGAGGTCAAGACACGTGGAAAAAACGTACAAAACAAGAGATTGGAGACATCAAGATTTTCGACGAATTTTTTAAGAATTTTCAAATTTTCAGATGGGAGGTTCCAGATAAGGTCAAAAACGACATACTCAGATCTTCACCAAACTTTGCATGGATACATTGGATGTCAAGACAAGTGGAAAAAACATACAAAACATAGGATTGGTGACATGAAGATTTTGGACGAATTTTTTAAGAATTTTCAAATTTTCAGATGGGAGGTTCCAGATAAGGTCAAAAACGACATACTCAGATCTTCACCAAACTTTACATGGATACATTGGATGTCAAGACACGTGGAAAAAACATACAAAACATAGGATTGGTGACATGAAGATTTTGGACGAATTTTTTAAGAATTTTCAAATTTTCAGAAAGGAGGTACCATATAAGGTCAAAAACTACATACTCAGATCTTCACCAAACTTTGCAGGGATACATTGGATGTGAAGACAAGTGGAAAAAAAGTACAAAACAAGAGATTGGAGACATCAAGATTTTGGACGAATTTTTTAAGAATTTTCAAATTTTCAGATAGGAGGTTCCATATAAGGTCAAAAACTACATACTCAGATCTTCACCAAACTTTGCAGGGATACATTGGATGTCAAGACACGTGGAAAAAACGTACAAAACAGAAGATTGGAGACATCAAGATTTTGGACGAATTTTTTAAGAATTTTCAAATTTTCAGAAAGGATGTTCCAGATAAGGTGAAAAACGACATACTCAGATCTTCACCAAACTTTGCAGGGATACACTGGATGTCAAGACACGTGGAAAAAACATACAAAACAAGAGATTGGAGACATCAAGATTATCGACGAATTTTTGAAGAATTTTCAAATTTTCAGATGGGAGGTTCCAGATAAGGTCAAAAACGACATACTCAGATCTTCACCAAACTTTGCATGGAAACATTGGATGTCAAGACACGTGGAAAAAACATACAAAACATAGGATTGGGGACATCAAGATTTTGGACGATTTTTTTAAGAATTTTCAAATTTTCAGAAAGGAGGTTCCATATAAGGTCAAAAACTACATACTCAGATCTTCACCAAACGTTGCAGGGATACTTTGCATGTCAAGACACGTGGAAAAAACGTACAAAACAAGAGATTGGAGACATCAAGATTTTCGACGAATTTTTTAAGAATTTTCAAATTTTCAGATAGGAGGTTCCAGATAAGGTCAAAAACTACATACTCAGATCTTCACCAAACTTTGCAGGGATACATTGGATGTCAAGACACGTGGAAAAAACGTACAAAACAAGAGATTGGAGACATCAAGATTTTGGACGAATTTTTGAGGAATTTTCAAATTTTCAGAAATGAGGTTCCAGATAAGGTCAAAAACTACATACTCAGATCTTCACCAAACTTTGCAGGGATACATTGGATGTCAAGACACGTGGCAAAAACGTACAAAACAAGAGATTGGAGACATCAAGATTTTGGACGAATTTTTTAAGAATTTTCAAATTTTCAGATAGGAGGTTCCAGATAAGGTCAAAAACTACATACTCAGATCTTCACCAAACTTTGCAGGGATACATTGGATGTCAAGACACGTGGAAAAATCGTACAAAACAAGAGATTGGGGGAATCAAGATTTTGGACGGATTTTTTAGGAATTTTCAAATTTTCAGATGGGAGGTTCCAGATAAGGTCAAAAACTACATACTCAGATCTTCACCAAACTTTGCAGGGATACATTGGATGTCAAGACACGTGGAAAAAACGTACAAAACAAGAGATTGGAGACGTCAAGATTTTGGACGAATTTTTTAAGAATTTTCAAATTTTCAGAAAGGATGTTCCAGATGAGGTCAAAAACGACATACTCAGATCTTCACCAAACTTTGCAGGGATACATTGGATGTCAAGACACGTGGAAAAAACGTACAAAACAAGAGATTGGAGACATCAAGATTTTGGACGAATTTTTGAAGAATTTTCAAATTTTCAGATGGGAGGTTCCAGATAAGGTCAAAAACGACATACTCAGATCTTCACCAAACTTTGCATGGATACATTGGATGTCAAGACACGTGGAAAAAACATACAAAACATAGGATTGGGGACATCAAGATTTTGGACGAATTTTTTAAGAATTTTCAAATTTTCAGATAGGAGGTTCCATATAAGGTCAAAAACTACATACTCAGATCTTCACCAAACTTTGCATGGATACATTGGATGTCAAGATACGTGGAAAAAACGTACAAAACAAGAGATTGGTTTCATCAAGATTTTGGACGAATTTTTGAAGAATTTTCAAATTTTCAGATAGGAGGTTCCAGATAAGGTCAAAAACTACATACTCAGATCTTCACCAAACGTTGCAGGGATACTTTGCATGTCAAGACACGTGGAAAAAACGTACAAAACAAGAGATTGGAGACATCAAGATTTTCGACGAATTTTTTAAGAATTTTCAAATTTTCAGATAGGAGGTTCCAGATAAGGTCAAAAACTACATACTCAGATCTTCACCAAACTTTGCAGGGATACATTGGATGTCAAGACACGTGGAAAAAACGTACAAAACAAGAGATTGGAGACATCAAGATTTTGGACGAATTTTTGAGGAATTTTCAAATTTTCAGAAATGAGGTTCCAGATAAGGTCAAAAACTACTTACTCAGATCTTCACCAAACTTTGCAGGGATACATTGGATGTCAAGACACGTGGCAAAAACGTACAAAACAAGAGATTGGAGACATCAAGATTTTGGACGAATTTTTTAAGAATTTTCAAATTTTCAGATAGGAGGTTACAGATAAGGTCAAAAACTACATACTCAGATCTTCACCAAACTTTGCAGGGATACATTGGATGTCAAGACACGTGGAAAAATCGTACAAAACAAGAGATTGGGGGCATCAAGATTTTGGACGGATTTTTTAGGAATTTTCAAATTTTCAGATGGGAGGTTCCAGATAAGGTCAAAAACTACATACTCAGAGCTTCACCAAACTTTGCAGGGATACATTGGATGTCAAGACACGTGGAAAAAACGTACAAAACAAGAGATTGGGGTCATCAAGATTTTGGACGGATTTTTTAGGAATTTTCAAATTTTCAGATTAGAGGTTCCAGATAAGGTCAAAAACTACATACTCAGATCTTCACCAAACTTTACAGGGATACATTGGATGTCAAGACACGTGGAAACAACGTACAAAACAAGAGATTGGAAACGTCAAGATTTTGGACGAATTTTTTAAGAATTTTCAAATTTTCAGAAAGGATGTTCCAGATAAGGTCAAAAACGACATACTCAGATCTTCACCAAACTTTGCAGGGATACTTTGGATGTCAAGACACGTGGAAAAAACGTACAAAACAAGAGATTGGAGACATCAAGATTTTGGACGAATTTTTTAAGAATTTTCAAATTTTCAGATAGGAGGTTCCAGATAAGGTCAAAAACTACATACTCAGATCTTGACCAAACATTGCAGGGATACATTGGATGTCAAGACACGTGGAAAAAACGTACAAAACAAGAGATTGGGGACGTCAAGATTTTGGACGAATTTTTTAAGAATTTTCAAATTTTCAGAAAGGATGTTCCAGATAAGGTCCAAAACGACATACTCAGATCTTCACCAAACTTTGCAGGGATACATTGGATGTCAAGACACGTGGAAAAAACGTACAAAACAAGAGATTGGAGACATCAAGATTTTGGACGAATTTTTGAGGAATTTTCAAATTTTCAGAAATGAGGTTCCAGATAAGGTCAAAAACTACATACTCAGATCTTCACCAAACTTTGCAGGGATACATTGGATGTCAAGACACGTGGAAAAAACGTACAAAACAAGAGATTGGAGACATCAAGATTTTGGACGAATTTTTTAAGAATTTTCAAATTTTCAGAAAGGATGTTCCAGATAAGGTCAAAAACGACATACTCAGATCTTCACCAAACTCTGCAGGGATACATTGGATGTCAAGACACGGGGAAAAAACATACAAAACATAGGATTGGGGACATCAAGATTTTGGTCAAATTTTTTAAGAATTTTCAAATTTTCAGAAAGGATGTTCCAGATAAGGTCAAAAACTACATACTCAGATCTTCACCAAACTTTGCAGGGATACATTGGATGTCAAGACACGTGGAAAAAACGTACAAAACAAGAGATTGGAGACATCAAGATTTTGGACGAATTTTTTAAGAATTTTCAAATTTTCAGAAAGGATGTTCCAGATAAGGTCAAAAACGACATACTCAGATCTTCACCAAACTTTGCAGGGATACATTGGATGTCAAGAAACGTGGAAAAAACATACAAAACATAGGATTGGGGACATCAAGATTTTGGTCAAATTTTTTAAGAATTTTCAAATTTTCAGATAGGAGGTTCCATATAAAGTCAAAAACTACATACTCAGATATTCACCAAACATTGCAGGGATACATTGGAGGTCAAGACACGTGGAAAAAACGTACAAAACAAGAGATTGGAGACATCAAGATTTTGGACGAATTTTTCAAAAATTTTCAAATTTTCAGATAGGAGGTTCCAGATAAGGTCAAAAACTACATACTCAGATCTTCACCAAACTTTGCAGGGATACATTGGATGTCAAGACACGTGGAAAAAACATACAAAACATAGGATTGGGGATATCAAGAGTTTGGTCAAATTTTTTAAGAATTTTCAAATTTTCAGATAGGAGGTTCCATATAAGGTCAAAAACTACATACTCAGATCTTCACCAAACATTGCAGGGATACATTGGATGTCAAGAAACGTGGAAAAAACGTACAAAACAAGAGATTGGAGACATCAAGATTTTGGACGAATTTTTGAAGAATTTTCAAATTTTCAGATAGGAGGTTCCAGATAAGGTCAAAAACTACATACTCAGATCTTCACCAAACGTTGCAGCGATACTTTGCATGTCAAGACACGTGGAAAAAACGTACAAAACAAGAGATTGGAGACATCCAGATTTTCGACGAATTTTTGAAGAATTTTCAAATTTTCAGATGGGAGGTTCCAGATAAGGTCAAAAACGACATACTCAGATCTTCACCAAACTTTGCATGGATACATTGGATGTCAAGACACGTGGAAAAAACATACAAAACATAGGATTGGGGACATCAAGATTTTGGACGAATTTTTTAAGAATTTTCAAATTTTCAGAAAGGAGGTTCCATATAAGGTCAAAAACTACATACTCAGATCTTCACCAAACATTGCAGGGATACATTGGATGTCAAGAAATGTGGAAAAAACGTACGAAACAAGAGATTGGAGACATCAAGATTTTGGACGAATTTTTGAAGAATTTTCAAATTTTCAGATAGGAGGTTCCAGATAAGGTCAAAAACTACATACTCAGATCTTCACCAAACGTTGCAGGGATACTTTGCATGTCAAGACACTTTAAAAAAACGTACAAAACAAGAGATTGGAGACATCAAGATTTTCGACGAATTTTTGAAGAATTTTCAAATTTTCAGATGGGAGGTTCCAGATAAGGTCAAAAACGACATACTCAGATCTTCACCAAACTTTGCATGGATACATTGGATGTCAAGACACGTGGAAAAAACATACAATACATAGGATTGGGGACATCAAGATTTTGGACGAATTTTTTAAGAATTTTCAAATTTTCAGAAAGGAGGTTCCATATAAGGTCAAAAACTACATACTCAGATCTTCACCAAACTTTGCAGGGATACAATGGATGTCAAGACACGTGGAAAAAACGTACAAAACAAGAGATTGAGGTCATCAAGATTTTGGAAAATTTTTTAGGAATTTTCAAATTTTCAGATGGGAGGTTCCAGATAAGGTCAAAAACGACATACTCAGATCTTCACCAAACTTTGCAGGGATACATTGGATGTCAAGACACGTGGAAAAAACGTACAAAACAAGAGATTGGAGACATCAAGATTTTGGATGAATTTTTTAAGAATTTTCAAATTTTCAGATAGGAGGTTCCATATAAGGTCAAAAACTACATACTCAGATCTTCACCAAACTTTGCATGGATACATTGGATGTCAAGACACGTGGAAAAAACGTACAAAACAAGAGATTGGTGTCATCAAGATTTTGGACGAATTTTTGAAGAATTTTCAAATTTTCAGATAGGAGGTTCCAGATAAGGTCAAAAACTACATACTCAGATCTTCACCAAACGTTGCAGGGATACTTTGCATTTCAAGACACGTGGAAAAAACGTACAAAACAAGAGATTGGAGACATCAAGATTTTCGACGAATTTTTTAAGAATTTTCAAATTTTCAGATAGGAGGTTCCAGATAAGGTCAAAAACTACATACTCAGATCTTCACCAAACTTTGCATGGATACATTGGATGTCAAGACACGTGGAAAAAACATACAAAACATAGGATTGGGGACATCAAGATTTTGGACGAATTTTTTAAGAATTTTCAAATTTTCAGAAAGGAGGTTCCATATAAGGTCAAAAACTACATACTCAGATCTTCACCAAACTTTGCAGGGATACAATGGATGTCAAGACACGTGGAAAAAACGTACAAAACAAGAGATTGAGGTCATCAAGATTTTGGACGGATTTTTTAGGAATTTTCAAATTTTCAGATGGGAGGTTCCAGATAAGGTCAAAAACTACATACTCAGATCTTCACCAAACTTTGCAGGGATACATTGGATGTCAAGACACGTGGAAAAAACGTAGAAAACAAGAGATTGGAGACATCAAGATTTTGGACGAATTTTTTAAGAATTTTCAAATTTTCAGATAGGAGGTTCCATATAAGGTCAAAAACTACATACTCAGATCTTCACCAAACTTTGCATGGATACATTGGATGTCAAGATACGTGGAAAAAACGTACAAAACAAGAGATTGGTGTCATCAAGATTTTGGACGAATTTTTTGGAGAATGTTCAAATTTTCAGATGGGAGGTTCCAGATAAGGTCAAAAACTACATACTCAGATCTTCACCATACGTTGCAGGGATACTTTGCATGTCAAGACACGTGGAAAAAACGTACAAAACAAGAGATTGGAGACATCAAGATTTTCGAAGAATTTTTTAAGAATTTTCAAATTTTCAGATATGAGGTTCCAGATAAGGTCAAAAACTACATACTCAGATCTTCAACAAACTTTGCAGGGATACATTGGATGTCAAGACACGTGGAAAAAACGTACAAAACAAGAGATTGGAGACATCAAGATTTTGGACGAATTTTTGAGGAATTTTCAAATTTTCAGAAATGAGGTTCCAGATAAGGTCAAAAACTACTTACTCAGATCTTCACCAAACTTTGCAGGGATACATTGGATGTCAAGACACGTGGCAAAAACGTACAAAACAAGAGATTGGAGACATCAAGATTTTGGACGAATTTTTTAAGAATTTTCAAATTTTCAGATAGGAGGTTCCAGATAAGGTCAAAAACTACATACTCAGATCTTCACCAAACTTTGCAGGGATACATTGGATGTCAAGACACGTGGAAAAATCGTACAAAACAAGAGATTGGGGGCATCAAGATTTTGGACGGATTTTTTAGGAATTTTCAAATTTTCAGATGGGAGGTTCCAGATAAGGTCAAAAACTACATACTCAGATCTTCACCAAACTTTGCAGGGATACATTGGATGTCAAGACACGTGGAAAAACCGTACAAAACAAGAGATTGGGGTCATCAAGGTTTTGGACGGATTTTTTAGGAATTTTCAAATTTTCAGATTAGAGGTTCCAGATAAGGTCAAAAACTACATACTCAGATCTTCACCAAACTTTACAGGGATACATTGGATGTCAAGACACGTGGAAACAACGTACAAAACAAGAGATTGGAAACGTCAAGATTTTGGACGAATTTTTTAAGAATTTTCAAATTTTCAGAAAGGATGTTCCAGATAAGGTCAAAAACGACATACTCAGATCTTCACCAAACTTTGCAGGGATACTTTGGATGTCAAGACACGTGGAAAAAACGTACAAAACAAGAGATTGGAGACATCAAGATTTTGGACGAATTTTTTAAGAATTTTCAAATTTTCAGATAGGAGGTTCCAGATAAGGTCAAAAACTACATACTCAGATCTTCACCAAACTTTGCAGGGATACATTGGATGTCAAGACACGTGGAAAAAACGTACAAAACAAGAGATTGGGGACGTCAAGATTTTGGACGAATTTTTTAAGAATTTTCAAATTTTCAGATGGGAGGTTCCATATAAGGTCAAAAACGACATACTCAGATCTTCACCAAACTTTGCAGGGATACATTGGAAGTCAAGACACGTGGAAAAAACGTACAAAACAAGAGATTGGAGACATCAAGATTTTGGACGAATTTTTGAGGAATTTTCAAATTTTCAGAAATGAGGTTCCAGATAAGGTCAAAAACTACATACTCAGATCTTCACCAAACTTTGCAGGGATACATTGGATGTCAAGACACGTGGAAAAAACGTACAAAACAAGAGATTGGAGACATCAAGATTTTGGACGAATTTTTTAAGAATTTTCAAATTTTCAGAAAGGATGTTGCAGATAAGGTCAAAAACGACATACTCAGATCTTCACCAAACTCTGCAGGGATACATTGGATGTCAAGACACGGGGAAAAAACATACAAAACATAGGATTGGGGACATCAAGATTTTGGTCAAATTTTTTAAGAATTTTCAAATTTTCAGATAGGAGGTTCAATATAAGGTCAAAAACTACATACTCAGATCTTCACCAAACTTTGCAGGGATACATTGGATGTCAAGACACGTGGAAAAAACGTACAAAACAAGAGATTGGAGACATCAAGATTTTGGACGAATTTTTTAAGAATTTTCAAATTTTCAGAAAGTATGTTCCAGATAAGGTCAAAAACGACATACTCAGATCTTCACCAAACTTTGCAGGGATACATTGGATGTCAAGACACGTGGAAAAAACATACAAAACATTCGATTGGGGATATCAAGATTTTGGTCAAATTTTTTAAGAATTTTCAAATTTTCAGATAGGAGGTTCCATATAAGGTCAAAAACTACATACTCAGATCTTCACCAAACATTGCAGGGATACATTGGATGTCAAGAAACGTGGAAAAAACGTAGAAAACAAGAGATTGGAGACATCAAGATTTTGGACGAATTTTTTAAGAATTTTCAAATTTTCAGATAGGAGGTTCCAGATAAGGTCAAAAACTACATACTCAGATCTTCACCAAACTTTGCATGGATACATTGGATGTCAAGACACGTGGAAAAAACATACAAAACATAGGATTGGGGACATCAAGATTTTGGACGAATTTTTTAAGAATTTTCAAATTTTCAGAAAGGAGGTTCCATATAAGGTCAAAAACTACATACTCAGAACTTCACCAAACTTTGCAGGGATACAATGGATGTCAAGACACGTGGAAAAAACGTACAAAACAAGAGATTGAGGTCATCAAGATTTTGGACGGATTTTTTAGGAATTTTCAAATTTTCAGATGGGAGGTTCCAGATAAAGTCAAAAACTACATACTCAGATCTTCACCAAACTTTGCAGGGATACATTGGATGTCAAGACACGTGGAAAAAACGTAGAAAACAAGAGATTGGAGACATCAAGATTTTGGACGAATTTTTTAAGAATTTTCAAATTTTCAGATAGGAGGTTCCATATAAGGTCAAAAACTACATACTCAGATCTTCACCAAACTTTGCATGGATACATTGGATGTCAAGATACGTGGAAAAAACGTACAAAACAAGAGATTGGTGTCATCAAGATTTTGGACGAATTTTTGAAGAATGTTCAAATTTTCAGATGGGAGGTTCCAGATAAGGTCAAAAACTACATACTCAGATCTTCACCATACGTTGCAGGGATACTTTGCATGTCAAGACACGTGGAAAAAACGTACAAAACAAGAGATTGGAGACATCAAGATTTTCGAAGAATTTTTTAAGAATTTTCAAATTTTCAGATATGAGGTTCCAGATAAGGTCAAAAACTACATACTCAGATCTTCAACAAACTTTGCAGGGATACATTGGATGTCAAGACACGTGGAAAAAACGTACAAAACAAGAGATTGGAGACATCAAGATTTTGGACGAATTTTTGAGGAATTTTCAAATTTTCAGAAATGAGGTTCCAGATAAGGTCAAAAACTACTTACTCAGATCTTCACCAAACTTTGCAGGGATACATTGGATGTCAAGACACGTGGCAAAAACGTACAAAACAAGAGATTGGAGACATCAAGATTTTGAACGAATTTTTTAAGAATTTTCAAATTTTCAGATGGGAGGTTCCAGATAAGGTCAAAAACTACATACTCAGATCTTCACCAAACTTTACAGGGATACATTGGATGTCAAGACACGTGGAAACAACGTACAAAACAAGAGATTGGAAACGTCAAGATTTTGGACGAATTTTTTAAGAATTTTCAAATTTTCAGAAAGGATGTTCCAGATAAGGTCAAAAACGACATACTCAGATCTTCACCAAACTTTGCAGGGATACTTTGGATGTCAAGACACGTGGAAAAAACGTACAAAACAAGAGATTGGAGACATCAAGATTTTGGACGAATTTTTTAAGAATTTTCAAATTTTCAGATAGGAGGTTCCAGATAAGGTCAAAAACTACATACTCAGATCTTCACCAAACTTTGCAGGGATACATTGGATGTCAAGACACGTGGAAAAAACGTACAAAACAAGAGATTGGGGACGTCAAGATTTTGGACGAATTTTTTAAGAATTTTCAAATTTTCAGAAAGGATGTTCCAGATAAGGTCAAAAACGACATACTCAGATCTTCACCAAACTTTGCAGGGATACATTGGATGTCAAGACACGTGGAAAAAACGTACAAAACAAGAGATTGGAGACATCAAGATTTTGGACGAATTTTTGAGGAATTTTCAAATTTTCAGAAATGAGGTTCCAGATAAGGTCAAAAACTACATACTCAGATCTTCACCAAACTTTGCAGGGATACATTGGATGTCAAGACACGTGGAAAAAACGTACAAAACAAGAGATTGGAGACATCAAGATTTTGGACGAATTTTTTAAGAATTTTCAAATTTTCAGAAAGGATGTTGCAGATAAGGTCAAAAACGACATACTCAGATCTTCACCAAACTCTGCAGGGATACATTGGATGTCAAGACACGGGGAAAAAACATACAAAACATAGGATTGGGGACATTAAGATTTTGGTCAAATTTTTTAAGAATTTTCAAATTTTCAGATAGGAGGTTCAATATAAGGTCAAAAACTACATACTCAGATCTTCACCAAACTTTGCAGGGATACATTGGATGTCAAGACACGTGGAAAAAACGTACAAAACAAGAGATTGGAGACATCAAGATTTTGGACGTATTTTTTAAGAATTTTCAAATTTTCAGAAAGTATGTTCCAGATAAGGTCAAAAACGACATACTCAGATCTTCACCAAACTTTGCAGGGATACATTGGATGTCAAGACACGTGGAAAAAACATACAAAACATTCGATTGGAGATATCAAGATTTTGGTCAAATTTTTTAAGAATTTTCAAATTTTCAGATAGGAGGTTCCATATAAGGTCAAAAACTACATACTCAGATCTTCACCAAACATTGCAGGGATACATTGGATGTCAAGAAACGTGGAAAAAACGTACAAAACAAGAGATTGGAGACATCAAGATTTTGGACGAATTTTTGAAGAATTTTCAAATTTTCAGATAGGAGGTTCCAGATAAGGTCAAAAACTACATACTCAGATCTTCACCAAACGTTGCAGGGATACTTTGCATGTCAAGACACGTGGAAAAAACGTACAAAACAAGAGATTGGAGACATCAAGATTTTCGACGAATTTTTGAATTTTTCAAATTTTCAGATGGGAGGTTCCAGATAAGGTCAAAAACGACATACTCAGATCTTCACCAAACTTTGCATGGATACATTAAATGTCAAGACACGTGGAAAAAACATACAAAACATAGGATTGGGGACATCAAGATTTTGGACGAATTTTTTAAGAATTTTCAAATTTTCAGAAAGGAGGTTCCATATAAGGTCAAAAACTACATACTCAGATCTTCACCAAACATTGCAGGGATACAATGGATGTCAAGAAACGTGGAAAAAACGTACGAAACAAGAGATTGGAGACATCAAGATTTTGGACGAATTTTTGAAGAATTTTCAAATTTTCAGATAGGAGGTTCCAGATAAGGTCAAAAACTACATACTCAGATCTTCACCAAACGTTGCAGGGATACTTTGCATGTCAAGACACTTTAAAAAAACGTACAAAACAAGAGATTGGAGACATCAAGATTTTCGACGAATTTTTGAAGAATTTTCAAATTTTCAGATGGGAGGTTCCAGATAAGGTCAAAAACGACATACTCAGATCTTCACCAAACTTTGCATATATACATTAAATGTCAAGACACGTGGAAAAATCATACAATACATAGGATTGGGGACATCAAGATTTTGGACGAATTTTTTAAGGATTTTCAAATTTTCAGAAAGGAGGTTCCATATAAGGTCAAAAACTACATACTCAGATCTTCACCAAACTTTGCAGGGATACAATGGATGTCAAGACACGTGGAAAAAACGTACAAAACAAGAGATTGAGGTCATCAAGATTTTGGACGGATTTTTTAGGAATTTTCAAATTTTCAGATGGGAGGTTCCAGATAAGGTCAAAAACGACATACTCAGATCTTCACCAAACTTTGCATGGATACATTGGATGTCAAGACACGTGGAAAAAACGTACAAAACAAGAGATTGGTGTCATCAAGATTTTGGACGAATTTTTGAAGAATTTTCAAATTTTCAGATAGGATGTTCCAGATAAGGTCAAAAACTACATACTCAGATCTTCACCAAACGTTGCAGGGATACTTTGCATGTCAAGACACGTGGAAAAAACGTACAAAACAAGAGATTGGAGACATCAAGATTTTCGACGAATTTTTTAAGAATTTTCAAATTTTCAGATAGGAGGTTCCAGATAAGGTCAAAAACTACATACTCAGATCTTCACCAAACTTTGCAGGGATACATTGGATGTCAAGACACGTGGAAAAAACGTACAAAACAAGAGATTGGAGACATCAAAATTTTGGACGAATTTTTGAGGAATTTTCAAATTTTCAGAAATGAGGTTCCAGATAAATTCAAAAACTACATACTCAGATCTTCACCAAACTTTGCAGGGATACATTGGATGTCAAGACACGTGGCAAAAACGTACAAAACAAGAGATTGGAGACATCAAGATTTTGGACGATTTTTTTAAGAATTTTCAAATTTTCAGATAGGAGGTTCCAGATAAGGTCAAAAACTACATACTCAGATCTTCACCAAACTTTGCAGGGATACATTGGATGTCAAGACACGTGGAAAAATCGTACAAAACAAGAGATTGGGGGCATCAAGATTTTGGACGGATTTTTTAGGAATTTTCAAATTTTCAGATGGGAGGTTCCAGATAAGGTCAAAAACTACATACTCAGATCTTCACCAAACTTTGCAGGGATATATTGGATGTCAAGACACGTGGAAAAAACGTACAAAACAAGAGATTGGAGACGTCAAGATTTTGGACGAATTTGTTAAGAATTTTCAAATTTTCAGAAAGGATGTTCCAGATGAGTTCAAAAACGACATACTCAGATCTTCACCAAACTTTGCAGGGATACATTGGATGTCAAGACACGTGGAAAAAACGTACAAAACAAGAGATTGGAGACATCAAGATTTTGGACGAATTTTTGAAGAATTTTCAAATTTTCAGATGGGAGGTTCCAGATAAGGTCAAAAACGACATACTCAGATCTTCACCAAACTTTGCATGGATACATTGGATGTCAAGACACGTGGAAAAAACATACAAAACATAGGATTGGGGACATCAAGATTTTGGACGAATTTTTTAAGAATTTTCAAATTTTCAGAAAGGAGGTTCCATATAAGGTCAAAAACTACATACTCAGATCTTCACCAAACTTTGCAGGGATACAATGGATGTCAAGACACGTGGAAAAAACGTACAAAACAAGAGATTGAGGTCATCAAGATTTTGGACGGATTTTTTAGGAATTTTCAAATTTTCAGATGGGAGGTTCCAGATAAGGTCAAAAACTACATACTCAGATCTTCTCCAAACTTTGCAGGGATACATTGGATGTCAAGACACGTGGAAAAAACGTAGAAAACAAGAGATTGGAGACATCAAGATTTTGGACGAATTTTTTAAGAATTTTCAAATTTTCAGATAGGAGGTTCCATATAAGGTCAAAAACTACATACTCAGATCTTCACCAAACTTTGCATGGATACATTGGATGTCAAGATACGTGGAAAAAACGTACAAAACAAGAGATTGGTGTCATCAAGATTTTGGACGAATTTTTGAAGAATTTTCAAATTTTCAGATAGGAGGTTCCAGATAAGGTCAAAAACTACATACTCAGATCTTTTCCAAACGTTGCAGGGATACTTTGCATGTCAAGACACGTGGAAAAAACGTACAAAACAAGAGATTGGAGACATCAAGATTTTCGAAGAATTTTTTAAGAATTTTCAAATTTTCAGATATGAGGTTCCAGATAAGGTCAAAAACTACATACTCAGATCTTCACCAAACTTTGCAGGGATACATTGGATGTCAAGACACGTGGAAAAAACGTACAAAACAAGAGATTGGAGACATCAAGATTTTGGACGAATTTTTGAGGAATTTTCAAATTTTCAGAAATGAGGTTCCAGATAAGGTCAAAAACTACTTACTCAGATCTTCACCAAACTTTGCAGTAATACATTGGATGTCAAGACACGTGGCATAAACGTACAAAACAAGAGATTGGAGACATCAAGATTTTGGACGAATTTTTTAAGAATTTTCAAATTTTCAGATAGGAGGTTCCAGATAAGGTCAAAAACTACATACTCAGATCTTCACCAAACTTTGCAGGGATACATTGGATGTCAAGACACGTGGAAAAAACGTAGAAAACAAGAGATTGGAGACATCAAGGTTTTGGACGAATTTTTTAAGAATTTTCAAATTTTCAGATAGGAGGTTCCATATAAGGTCAAAAACTACATACTCAGATCTTCAACAAACTTTGCATGGATACATTGGATGTCAAGATACGTGGAAAAAACGTACAAAACAAGAGATTGGTGTCATCAAGATTTTGGACGAATTTTTGAAGAATTTTCAAATTTTCAGATAGGAGGTTCCAGATAAGGTCAAAAACTACATACTCAGATCTTTTCCAAACGTTGCAGGGATACTTTGCATGTCAAGACACGTGGAAAAAACGTACAAAACAAGAGATTGGAGACATCAAGATTTTCGAAGAATTTTTGAAGAATTTTCAAATTTTCAGATAGGAGGTTCCAGATAAGGTCAAAAACTACATACTCAGATCTTCACCAAACTTTGCATGGATACATTGGATGTCAAGACACGTGGAAAAAACATACAAAACATAGGATTGGGGACATCAAGATTTTGGACGAATTTTTTAAGAATTTTCAAATTTTCAGATGAGAGGTTCCATATAAGGTCAAAAACTACATACTCAGATCTTCACCAAACATTGCAGGGATACATTGGATGTCAAGAAACGTGGAAAAAACGTACGAAACAAGAGATTGGAGACATCAAGATTTTGGACGAATTTTTGAAGAATTTTCAAATTTTCAGATGGGAGGTTCCAGATAAGGTCAAAAACGACATACTCAGATCTTCACCAAACTTTGCAGGGATACATTGGATGTCAAGACACGTGGAAAAAACGTAGAAAACAAGAGATTGGAGACATCAAGATTTTGGACGAATTTTTTAAGAATTTTCAAATTTTCAGATAAGAGGTTCCATATAAGGTCAAAAACTACATACTCAAATCTTCACCAAACTTTGCATGGATACATTGGATGTCAAGATACGTGGAAAAAACGTACAAAACAAGAGATTGGTGTCATCAAGATTTTGGACGAATTTTTGAAGAATTTTCAAATTTTCAGATAGGAGGTTCCAGATAAGGTCAAAAACTACATACTCAGATCTTTTCCAAACGTTGCAGGGATACTTTGCATGTCAAGACACGTGGAAAAAACGTACAAAACAAGAGATTGGAGACATCAAGATTTTCGAAGAATTTTTTAAGAATTTTCAAATTTTCAGATATGAGGTTCCAGATAAGGTCAAAAACTACATACTCAGATCTTCACCAAACTTTGCAGGGATACATTGGATGTCAAGACACGTGGAAAAAACGTACAAAACAAGAGATTGGAGACATCAAGATTTTGGACGAATTTTTGAGGAATTTTCAAATTTTCAGAAATGAGGTTCCAGATAAGGTCAAAAACTACTTACTCAGATCTTCACCAAACTTTGCAGTAATACATTGGATGTCAAGACACGTGGCAAAAACGTACAAAACAAGAGATTGGAGACATCAAGATTTTGGACGAATTTTTTAAGAATTTTCAAATTTTCAGATAGGAGGTTCCAGATAAGGTCAAAAACTACATACTCAGATCTTCACCAAACTTTGCAGGGATACATTGGATGTCAAGACACGTGGAAAAAACGTAGAAAACAAGAGATTGGAGACATCAAGATTTTGGACGATTTTTTTAAGAATTTTCAAATTTTCAGATAGGAGGTTCCATATAAGGTCAAAAACTACATACTCAGATCTTCAACAAACTTTGCATGGATACATTGGATGTCAAGATACGTGGAAAAAACGCACAAAACAAGAGATTGGTGTCATCAAGATTTTGGACGAATTTTTGAAGAATTTTCAAATTTTCAGATAGGAGGTTCCAGATAAGGTCAAAAACTACATACTCAGATCTTTTCCAAACGTTGCAGGGATACTTTGCATGTCAAGACACGTGGAAAAAACGTACAAAACAAGAGATTGGAGACATCAAGATTTTCGAAGAATTTTTGAAGAATTTTCAAATTTTCAGATAGGAGGTTCCAGATAAGGTCAAAAACTACATACTCAGATCTTCACCAAACGTTGCAGGGATACTTTGCATGTCAAGACACGTGGAAAAAACGTACAAAACAAGAGATTGGAGACATCAAGATTTTCGACGAATTTTTGGAGAATTTTCAAATTTTCAGATGGGAGGTTCCAGATAAGGTCAAAAACGACATACTCAGATCTTCACCAAACTTTGCATGGATACATTAGATGTCAAGACACGTGGAAAAAACATACAATACATAGGATTGGGGACATCAAGATTTTGGACGAATTTTTTAAGAATTTTCAAATTTTCAGAAAGGAGGTTCCATATAAGGTCAAAAACTACACACTCAGATCTTCACCAAACTTTGCAGGGATACAATGGATGTCAAGACACGTGGAAAAAACGTACAAAACAAGAGATTGAGGTCATCAAGATTTTGGACGGATTTTTTAGGAATTTTCAAATTTTCAGATGGGAGGTTCCAGATAAGGTCAAAAACTACATACTCAGATCTTCACCAAACTTTGCAGGGATACATTGGATGTCAAGACACGTGGAAAAAACGTACAAAACAAGAGATTGGAGACATCAAGATTTTGGATGAATTTTTAGGGATTTTCAAATTTTCAGATAGGAGGTTCCATATAAGGTCAAAAACTACATACTCAGATCTTCACCAAACTTTGCATGGATACATTGGATGTCAAGACACGTGGAAAAAACGTACAAAACAAGAGATTGGAGACATCAAGATTTTGGACGAATTTTTCAAAAATTTTCAAATTTTCAGATAGGAGGTTCCAGATAAGGTCAAAAACTACATACTCAGATCTTCACCAAACGTTGCAGGGATACTTTGCATGTCAAGACACGTGGAAAAAACGTACAAAACAAGAGATTGGAGACATCAAGATTTTCGACTAATTTTTGAAGAATTTTCAAATTTTCAGATGGGAGGTTCCAGATAAGGTCAAAAACGACATACTCAGATCTTCACCAAACTTTGCATGGATACATTGGATGTCAAGACACGTGGAAAAAACATACAAAACATAGGATTGGGGACATCAAGATTTTGGACGAATTTTTTAAGAATTTTCAAATTTTCAGAAAGGAGGTTCCATATAAGGTCAAAAACTACATACTCAGATCTTCACCAAACATTGCAGGGATACATTGGATGTCAAGAAACGTGGAAAAAACGTACGAAACAAGAGATTGGAGACATCAAGATTTTGGACGAATTTTTGAAGAATTTTCAAATTTTCAGATAGGAGGTTCCAGATAAGGTCAAAAACTACATACTCAGATCTTCACCAAACGTTGCAGGGATACTTTGCATGTCAAGACACTTTAAAAAAACGTACAAAACAAGAGATTGGAGACATCAAGATTTTCGACGAATTTTTGAAGAATTTTCAAATTTTCAGATGGGAGGTTCCAGATAAGGTCAAAAACGACATACTCAGATCTTCACCAAACTTTGCAGGGATACAATGGATGTCAAGACACGTGGAAAAAACGTACAAAACAAGAGATTGAGGTCATCAAGATTTTGGACGGATTTTTTAGGAATTTTCAAATTTTCAGATGGGAGGTTCCAGATAAGGTCAAAAACGACATACTCAGATCTTCACCAAACTTTGCAGGGATACATTGGATGTCAAGACACGTGGAAAAAACGTACAAAACAAGAGATTGGAGACATCAAGATTTTGGTTGAATTTTTTAAGAATTTTCAAATTTTCAGATAGGAGGTTCCATATAAGGTCAAAAACTACATACTCAGATCTTCACCAAACTTTGCATGGATACATTGGATGTCAAGACACGTGGAAAAAACGTACAAAACAAGAGATTGGTGTCATCAAGATTTTGGACGAATTTTTGAAGAATTTTCAAATTTTCAGATAGGATGTTCCAGATAAGGTCAAAAACTACATACTCAGATCTACACCAAACGTTGCAGGGATACTTTGCATGTCAAGACACGTGGAAAAAACGTACAAAACAAGAGATTGGAGACATCAAGATTTTCGACGAATTTTTTAAGAATTTTCAAATTTTCAGATAGGAGGTTCCAGATAAGATCAAAAACTACATACTCAGATCTTCACCAAACTTTGCAGGGATACATTGGATGTCAAGACACGTGGAAAAAACGTACAAAACAAGAGATTGGAGACATCAAGATTTTGGACGAATTTTTGAGGAATTTTCAAATTTTCAGAAATGAGGTTCCAGATAAGGTCAAAAACTACATACTCAGATCTTCACCAAACTTTGCAGGGATACATTGGATGTCAAGACACGTGGCAAAAACGTACAAAACAAGAGATTGGAGACATCAAGATTTTTGACGATTTTTTTAAGAATTTTCAAATTTTCAGATAGGAGGTTCCAGATAAGGTCAAAAACTACATACTCAGATCTTCACCAAACTTTGCAGGGATACATTGGATGTCAAGACACGTGGAAAAATCGTACAAAACAAGAGATTGGGGGCATCAAGATTTTGGACGGATTTTTTAGGAATTTTCAAATTTTCAGATGGGAGGTTCCAGATAAGGTCAAAAACTACATACTCAGATCTTCACCAAACTTTGCAGGGATACATTGGATGTCAAGACACGTGGAAAAAACGTACAAAACAAGAGATTGGAGACGTCAAGATTTTGGACGAATTTGTTAAGAATTTTCAAATTTCAGAAAGGATGTTCCAGATGAGTTCAAAAACGACATACTCAGATCTTCACCAAACTTTGCAGGGATACATTGGATGTCAAGACACGTGGAAAAAACGTACAAAACAAGAGATTGGAGACATCAAGATTTTGGACGAATTTTTGAAGAATTTTCAAATTTTCAGATGGGAGGTTCCAGATAAGGTCAAAAACGACATACTCAGATCTTCACCAAACTTTGCATGGATACATTGGATGTCAAGACACGTGGAAAAAACATACAAAACATAGGATTGGGGACATCAAGATTTTGGATGAATTTTTTAAGAATTTTCAAATTTTCAGAAAGGAGGTTCCATATAAGGTCAAAAACTACATACTCAGATCTTCACCAAACTTTGCATGGATACATTGGATGTCAAGATACGTGGAAAAAACGTACAAAACAAGAGATTGGTGTCATCAAGATTTTGGACGAATTTTTGAAGAATTTTCAAATTTTCAGATAGGAGGTTCCAGATAAGGTCAAAAACTACATACTCAGATCTTTTCCAAACGTTGCAGGGATACTTTGCATGTCAAGACACGTGGAAAAAACGTACAAAACAAGAGATTGGAGACATCAAGATTTTGGACGAATTTTTCAGGAATTTTCAAATTTTCAGAAATGAGGTTCCAGATAAGGTCAAAAACTACTTACTCAGATCTTCACCAAACTTTGCAGTAATACATTGGATGTCAAGACACGTGGCAAAAACGTACAAAACAAGAGATTGGAGACATCAAGATTTTGGACGAATTTTTTAAGAATTTTCAAATTTTCAGATAGGAGGTTCCAGATAAGGTCAAAAACTACATACTCAGATCTTCACCAAACTTTGCAGGGATACATTGGATGTCAAGACACGTGGAAAAAACGTAGCAAACAAGAGATTGGAGACATCAAGATTTTGGACGAATTTTTTAAGAATTTTCAAATTTTCAGATAGGAGGTTCCATATAAGGTCAAAAACTACATACTCAGATCTTCAACAAACTTTGCATGGATACATTGGATGTCAAGATACGTGGAAAAAACGTACAAAACAAGAGATTGGTGTCATCAAGATTTTGGACGAATTTTTGAAGAATTTTCAAATTTTCAGATAGGAGGTTCCAGATAAGGTCAAAAACTACATACTCAGATCTTTTTCAAACGTTGCAGGGATACTTTGCATGTCAAGACACGTGGAAAAAACGTACAAAACAAGAGATTGGATACATCAAGATTTTCGAAGAATTTTTTAAGAATTTTCAAATTTTCAGATATGAGGTTCCAAATAAGGTCAAAAACTACATACTCAGACCTTCACCAAACTTTGCAGGGATACATTGGATGTCAAGACACGTGGCAAAAACGTACAAAACAAGAGATTGGAGACATCAAGATTTTGGACGAATTTTTTAAGAATTTTCAAATTTTCAGATAGGAGGTTCCAGATAAGGTCAAAAACTACATACTCAGATCTTCACCAAACTTTGCAGGGATACATTGGATGTCAAGACACGTGGAAAAATCGTACAAAACAAGAGATTGGGGGCATCAAGATTTTGGACGGATTTTTGAAGAATTTTCAAATTTTCAGATAGGAGGTTCCAGATAAGGTCAAAAACTACATACTCAGATCTTCACCAAACGTTGCAGGGATACTTTGCATGTCAAGACACGTGGAAAAAACATACAAAACAAGAGATTGGAGACATCAAGATTTTCGACGAATTTTTGAAGAATTTTCAAATTTTCAGATGGGAGGTTCCAGATAAGGTCAAAAACGACATACTCAGATCTTCACCAAACTTTGCATGGATACATTGGATGTCAAGACACGTGGAAAAAACATACAAAACATAGGATTGGGGACATCAAGATTTTGGACGAATTTTTTAAGAATTTTCAAATTTTCAGAAAGGAGGTTCCATATAAGGTCAAAAACTACATACTCAGATCTTCACCAAACATTGCAGGGATACATTGGATGTCAAGAAACGTGGAAAAAACGTACGAAACAAGAGATTGGAGACATCAAGATTTTGGACGAATTTTTGAAGAATTTTCAAATTTTCAGATAGGAGGTTCCAGATAAAGTCAAAAACTACATACTCAGATCTTCACCAAACGTTGCAGGGATACTTTGCATGTCAAGACACGTGGAAAAAACGTACAAAACAAGAGATTGGAGACATCAAGATTTTCGACGAATTTTTGAAGAATTTTCAAATTTTCAGATGGGAGGTTCCAGATAAGGTCAAAAACGACATACTCAGATCTTCACCAAACTTTGCATGGATACATTGGATGTCAAGACACGTGGAAAAAACATACAATACATAGGATTGGGGACATCAAGATTTTGGACGAATTTTTTAAGAATTTTCAAATTTTCAGAAAGGAGGTTCCATATAAGGTCAAAAACTACATACTCAGATCTTCACCAAACTTTGCAGGGATACAATGGATGTCAAGACACGTGGAAAAAACGTACAAAACAAGAGATTGAGGTCATCAAGATTTTGGACGGATTTTTTAGGAATTTTCAAATTTTCAGATGGGAGGTTCCAGATAAGGTCAAAAACTACATACTCAGATCTTCACCAAACTTTGCAGGGATACATTGGATGTCAAGACACGTGGAAAAAACGTACAAAACAAGAGATTGGAGACATCAAGATTTTGGATGAATTTTTTAAGAATTTTCAAATTTTCAGATAGGAGGTTCCATATAAGGTCAAAAACTACATACTCAGATCTTCACCAAACTTTGCATGGATACATTGGATGTCAAGACACGTGGAAAAAACGTACAAAACAAGAGATTGGAGACATCAAGATTTTGGACGAATTTTTCAAACATTTTCAAATTTTCAGATAGGAGGTTCCAGATAAGGTCAAAAACTACATACTCAGATCTTCACCAAACTTTGCAGGGATACATTGGATGTCAAGACACGTGGAAAAAACATACAAAACATAGGATTGGGGATATCAAGATTTTGGTCAAATTTTTTAAGAATTTTCAAATTTTCAGATAGGAGGTTCCATATAAGGTCAAAAACTACATATTCAGATCTTCACCAAACATTGCAGGGATACATTGGATGTCAAGAAACGTGGAAAAAACGTACAAAACAAGAGATTGGAGACATCAAGATTTTGGACGAATTTTTGAAGAATTTTCAAATTTTCAGATAGGAGGTTCCAGATAAGGTCAAAAACTACATACTCAGATCTTCACCAAACGTTGCAGGGATACTTTGCATGTCAAGACACGTGGAAAAAACGTACAAAACAAGAGATTGGAGACATCAAGATTTTCGACGAATTTTTGAAGTATTTTCAAATTTTCAGATGGGAGGTTCCAGATAAGGTCAAAAACGACATACTCAGATCTTCACCAAACTTTGCATGGATACATTGGATGTCAAGACACGTGGAAAAAACATACAAAACATAGGATTGGGGACATCAAGATTTTGGACGAATTTTTTAAGAATTTTCAAATTTTCAGAAAGGAGGTTCCATATAAGGTCAAAAACTACATACTCAGATCTTCACCAAACATTGCAGGGATACATTGGATGTCAAGAAACGTGGAAAAAACGTACGAAACAAGAGATTGGAGACATCAAGATTTTGGACGAATTTTTGAAGAATTTTCAAATTTTCAGATAGGAGGTTCCAGATAAGGTCAAAAACTACATACTCAGATCTTCACCAAACGTTGCAGGGATACTTTGCATGTCAAGACACTTTAAAAAAACGTACAAAACAAGAGATTGGAGACATCAAGATTTTCGACGAATTTTTGAAGAATTTTCAAATTTTCAGATGGGAGGTTCCAGATAAGGTCAAAAACTACATACTCAGATCTTCACCAAACTTTGCATGGATACATTGGATGTCAAGACACGTGGAAAAAACATACAATACATAGGATTAGGGACATCAAGATTTTGGACGAATTTTTTAAGAATTTTCAAATTTTCAGAAAGGAGGTTCCATATAAGGTCAAAAACTACATACTCAGATCTTCACCAAACTTTGCAGGGATACAATGGATGTCAAGACACGTGGAAAAAACGTACAAAACAAGAGATTGAGGTCATCAAGATTTTGGACGGATTTTTTAGGAATTTTCAAATTTTCAGATGGGAGGTTCCAGATAAGGTCAAAAACGACATACTCAGATCTTCACCAAACTTTGCAGGGATACATTGGATGTCAAGACACGTGGAAAAAACGTACAAAACAAGAGATTGGAGACATCAAGATTTTGGATGAATTTTTTAAGAATTTTCAAATTTTCAGATAGGAGGTTCCATATAAGGTCAAAAACTACATACTCAGATCTTCACCAAACTTTGCATGGATACATTGGATGCCAAGACACGTGGAAAAAACGTACAAAACAAGAGATTGGTGTCATCAAGATTTTGGACGAATTTTTGAAGAATTTTCAAATTTTCAGATAGGATGTTCCAGATAAGGTCAAAAACTACATACTCAGATCTTCACCAAACGTTGCAGGGATACTTTGCATGTCAAGACACGTGGAAAAAACGTACAAAACAAGAGATTGGAGACATCAAGATTTTCGACGAATTTTTTAAGAATTTTCAAATTTTCAGATAGGAGGTTCCAGATAAGGTCAAAAACTACATACTCAGATCTTCACCAAACTTTGCAGGGATACATTGGATGTCAAGACACGTGGAAAAAACGTACAAAACAAGAGATTGGAGACATCAAGATTTTGGACGAATTTTTGAGGAATTTTCAAATTTTCAGAAATGAGGTTCCAGATAAGGTCAAAAACTACATACTCAGATCTTCACCAAACTTTGCAGGGATACATTGGATGTCAAGACACGTGGCAAAAACGTACAAAACAAGAGATTGGAGACATCAAGATTTTGGACGATTTTTTTAAGAATTTTCAAATTTTCAGATAGGAGGTTCCAGATAAGGTCAAAAACTACATACTCAGATCTTCACCAAACTTTGCAGGGATACATTGGATGTCAAGACACGTGGAAAAATCGTACAAAACAAGAGATTAGGGGCATCAAGATTTTGGACGGATTTTTTAGGAATTTTCAAATTTTCAGATGGGAGGTTCCAGATAAGGTCAAAAACGACATACTCAGATCTTCACCAAACTTTGCATGGATACATTGGATGTCAAGACACGTGGAAAAAACATACAAATCATAGGATTGGGGACATCAAGATTTTGGACGAATTTTTTAAGAATTTTCAAATTTTCAGAAAGGAGGTTCCATATAAGGTCAAAAACTACATACTCAGATCTTCACCAAACTTTGCAGGGATACAATGGATGTCAAGACACGTGGAAAAAACGTACAAAACAAGAGATTGAGGTCATCAAGATTTTGGACGGATTTTTTAGGAATTTTCAAATTTTCAGATGGGAGGTTCCAGATAAGGTCAAAAACTACATACTCAGATCTTCACCAAACTTTGCAGGGATACATTGGATGTCAAGACACGTGGAAAAAACGTAGAAAACAAGAGATTGGAGACATCAAGATTTTGGACGAATTTTTTAAGAATTTTCAAATTTTCAGATAGGAGGTTCCATATAAGGTCAAAAAATACATACTCAGATCTTCACCAAACTTTGCATGGATACATTTGATGTTAAGATACGTGGAAAAAACGTACAAAACAAGAGATTGGTGTCATCAAGATTTTGGACGAATTTTTGAAGAATTTTCAAATTTTCAGATAGGAGGTTCCAGATAAGGTCAAAAACTACATACTCAGATCTTTTCCAAACGTTGCAGGGATACTTTGCATGTCAAGACACGTGGAAAAAACGTACAAAACAAGAGATTGGAGACATCAAGATTTTCGAAGAATTTTTTAAGAATTTTCAAATTTTCAGATATGAGGTTCCAGATAAGGTCAAAAACTACATACTCAGATCTTCACCAAACTTTGCAGGGATACATTGGATGTCAAGACACGTGGAAAAAACGTACAAAACAAGAGATTGGAGACATCAAGATTTTGGACGAATTTTTGAGGAATTTTCAAATTTTCAGAAATGAGGTTCCAGATAAGGTCAAAAACTACTTACTCAGATCTTCACCAAACTTTGCAGTAATACATTGGATGTCAAGACACGTGGCAAAAACGTACAAAACAAGAGATTGGAGACATCAAGATTTTGGACGAATTTTTTAAGAATTTTCAAATTTTCAGATAGGAGGTTCCAGATAAGGTCAAAAACTACATACTCAGATCTTCACCAAACTTTGCAGGGATACATTGGATGTCAAGACACGTGGAAAAATCGTACAAAACAAGAGATTGGGGGCATCAAGATTTTGGACGGATTTTTGAAGAATTTTCAAATTTTCAGATAGGAGGTTCCAGATAAGGTCAAAAACTACATACTCAGATCTTCACCAAACGTTGCAGGGATACTTTGCATGTCAAGACACGTGGAAAAAACATACAAAACAAGAGATTGGAGACATCAAGATTTTCGACGAATTTTTGAAGAATTTTCAAATTTTCAGATGGGAGGTTCCAGATAAGGTCAAAAACGACATACTCAGATCTTCACCAAACTTTGCATGGATACATTGGATGTCAAGACACGTGGAAAAAACATACAAAACATAGGATTGGGGACATCAAGATTTTGGACGAATTTTTTAAGAATTTTCAAATTTTCAGAAAGGAGGTTCCATATAAGGTCAAAAACTACATACTCAGATCTTCACCAAACATTGCAGGGATACATTGGATGTCAAGACACGTGGAAAAATCGTACAAAACAAGAGATTGGGGGCATCAAGATTTTGGACGGATTTTTTAGGAATTTTCAAATTTTCAGATGGGAGGTTCCAGATAAGGTCAAAAACTACATACTCAGATCTTCACCAAACTTTGCAGGGATACATTGGATGTCAAGACAAGTGGAAAAAACGTACAAAACAAGAGATTGGGGTCATCAAGATTTTGGACGGATTTTTTAGGAATTTTCAAATTTTCAGATTAGAGGTTCCAGATAAGGTCAAAAACTACATACTCAGATCTTCACCAAACTTTACAGGGATACATTGGATGTCAAGACACGTGGAAACAACGTACAAAACAAGAGATTGGAAACGTCAAGATTTTGGACGAATTTTTTAAGAATTTTCAAATTTTCAGAAAGGATGTTCCAGATAAGGTCAAAAACGACATACTCAGATCTTCACCAAACTTTGCAGGGATACTTTGGATGTCAAGACACGTGGAAAAAACGTACAAAACAAGAGATTGGAGACATCAAGATTTTGGACGAATTTTTTAAGAATTTTCAAATTTTCAGATAGGAGGTTCCAGATAAGGTCAAAAACTACATACTCAGATCTTGACCAAACTTTGCAGGGATACATTGGATGTCAAGACACGTGGAAAAAACGTACAAAACAAGAGATTGGGGACGTCAAGATTTTGGACGAATTTTGTAAGAATTTTCAAATTTTCAGAAAGGATGTTCCAGATAAGGTCAAAAACGACATACTCAGATCTTCACCAAACTTTGCAGGGATACATTGGATGTCAAGACACGTGGAAAAAACGTACAAAACAAGAGATTGGAGACATCAAGATTTTGGACGAATTTTTGAGGAATTTTCAAATTTTCAGAAATGAGGTTCCAGATAAGGTCAAAAACTACATACTCAGATCTTCACCAAACTTTGCAGGGATACATTGGATGTCAAGACACGTGGAAAAAACGTACAAAACAAGAGATTGGAGACATCAAGATTTTCGACGAATTTTTTAAGAATTTTCAAATTTTCAGAAAGGATGTTGCAGATAAGGTCAAAAACGACATACTCAGATCTTCACCAAACTCTGCAGGGATACATTGGATGTCAAGACACGGGGAAAAAACATACAAAACATAGGATTGGGGACATCAAGATTTTGGTCAAATTTTTTAAGAATTTTCAAATTTTCAGATAGGAGGTTCAATATAAGGTCAAAAACTACATACTCAGATCTTCACCAAACTTTGCAGGGATACATTGGATGTCAAGACACGTGGAAAAAACGTACAAAACAAGAGATTGGAGACATCAAGATTTTGGACGAATTTTTTAAGAATTTTCAAATTTTCAGAAAGGATGTTCCAGATAAGGTCAAAAACGACATACTCAGATCTTCACCAAACTTTGCAGGGATACATTGGATGTCAAGACACGTGGAAAAAACATACAAAACATAGGATTGGGGATATCAAGATTTTGGTTAAATTTTTTAAGAATTTTCAAATTTTCAGATAGGAGGTTCCATATAAGGTCAAAAACTACATACTCAGATCTTCACCAAACATTGCAGGGATACATTGGATGTCAAGAAACGTGGAAAAAACGTACAAAACAAGAAATTGGAGACATCAAGATTTTGGACGAATTTTTGAAGAATTTTCAAATTTTCAGATAGGAGGTTCCAGATAAGTTCAAAAACTACATACTCAGATCTTCACCAAACGTTGCAGGGATACTTTGCATGTCAAGACACGTGGAAAAAACGTACAAAACAAGAGATTGGAGACATCAAGATTTTCGACGAATTTTTGAAGAATTTTCAAATTTTCAGAAAGGATGTTCCAGATAAGGTCAAAAACGACATACTCAGATCTTCACCAAACTTTGCATGGATACATTGGATGTCAAGACACGTGGAAAAAACAAACAAAACATAGGATTGGGGACATCAAGATTTTGGACGAATTTTTTAAGAATTTTCAAATTTTCAGAAAGGAGGTTCCATATAAGGTCAAAAACTACATACTCAGATCTTCACCAAACATTGCAGGGATACATTGGATGTCAAGAAACGTGGAAAAAACGTACGAAACAAGAGATTGGAGACATCAAGATTTTGGACGAATTTTTGAAGAATTTTCAAATTTTCAGATAGGAGGTTCCAGATAAGGTCAAAAACTACATACTCAGATCTTCACCAAACGTTGCAGGGATACTTTGCATGTCAAGACACGTGGAAAAAACGTACAAAACAAGAGATTGGAGACATCAAGATTTTCGACGAATTTTTGAAGAATTTTCAAATTTAAAGATGGGAGGTTCCAGATAAGGTCAAAAACGACATACTCAGATCTTCACCAAACTTTGCATGGATACATTGGATGTCAAGACACGTGGAAAAAACATACAATACATAGGATTGGGGACATCAAGATTTTGGACGAATTTTTTAAGAATTTTCAAATTTTCAGAAAGGAGGTTCCATATAAGGTCAAAAACTACATACTCAGATCTTCACCAAACTTTGCAGGGATACAATGGATGTCAAGACACGTGGAAAAAACGTACAAAACAAGAGATTGAGGTCATCAAGATTTTGGACGGATTTTTTAGGAATTTTCAAATTTTCAGATGGGAGGTTCCAGATAAGGTCAAAAACTACATACTCAGATCTTCACCAAACTTTGCAGGGATACATTGGATGTCAAGACACGTGGAAAAAACGTACAAAACAAGAGATTGGAGACATCAAGATTTTGGATGAATTTTTTAAGAATTTTCAAATTTTCAGATAGGAGGTTCTATATAAGGTCAAAAACTACATACTCAGATCTTCACCAAACTTTGCATGGATACATTGGATGTCAAGACACGTGGAAAAAACGTACAAAACAAGAGATTGGTGTCATCAAGATTTTGGACGAATTTTTTAAGAATTTTCAAATTTTCAGATAGGAGGTTCCAGATAAGGTCAAAAACTACATACTCAGATCTTCACCAAACGTTGCAGGGATACTTTGCATGTCAAGACACGTGGAAAAAACGTACAAAACAAGAGATTGGAGACATCAAGATTTTCGACGAATTTTTCAAGAATTTTCAAATTTTCAGTTAGGAGGTTCCAGATAAGGTCAAAAACTACATACTCAGATCTTCACCAAACTTTGCAGGGATACATTGGATGTCAAGACACGTGGAAAAAAACGTACAAAACAAGAGATTGGAGACATCAAGATTTTGGACGAATTTATGAGGAATTTTCAAATATTCAGAAATGAGGTTCCAGATAAGGTCAAAAACTACATACTCAGATCTTCACCAAACTTTGCAGGGATACATTGGATGTCAAGACACGTGGCAAAAACGTACAAAACAAGAGATTGGAGACATCAAGATTTTTGACGAATTTTTTAAGAATTTTCAAATTTTCAGATAGGAGGTTCCAGATAAGGTCAAAAACTACATACTCAGATCTTCACCAAACTTTGCAGGGATACATTGGATGTCAAGACACGTGGAAAAATCGTACAAAACAAGAGATTGGGGGCATCAAGATTTTGGACGGATTTTTTAGGAATTTTCAAATTTTCAGATGGGAGGTTCCAGATAAGGTCAAAAACTACATACTCAGATCTTCACCAAACTTTGCAGGGATACATTGGATGTCAAGACACGTGGAAAAAACGTACAAAACAAGAGATTGGAGACGTCAAGATTTTGGACGAAATTGTTAAGAATTTTCAAATTTTCAGAAAGGATGTTCCAGATGAGTTCAAAAACGACATACTCAGATCTTCAACAAACTTTGCAGGGATACATTGGATGTCAAGACACGTGGAAAAAACGTACAAAACAAGAAATTGGAGACATCAAGATTTTGGACGAATTTTTGAAGAATTTTCAAATTTTCAGATAGGAGGTTCCAGATAAGTTCAAAAACTACATACTCAGATCTTCACCAAACGTTGCAGGGATACTTTGCATGTCAAGACACGTGGAAAAAACGTACAAAACAAGAGATTGGAGACATCAAGATTTTCGACGAATTTTTGAAGAATTTTCAAATTTTCAGAAAGGATGTTCCAGATAAGGTCAAAAACGACATACTCAGATCTTCACCAAACTTTGCATGGATACATTGGATGTCAAGACACGTGGAAAAAACAAACAAAACATAGGATTGGGGACATCAAGATTTTGGACGAATTTTTTAAGAATTTTCAAATTTTCAGAAAGGAGGTTCCATATAAGGTCAAAAACTACATACTCAGATCTTCACCAAACATTGCAGGGATACATTGGATGTCAAGAAACGTGGAAAAAACGTACGAAACAAGAGATTGGAGACATCAAGATTTTGGACGAATTTTTGAAGAATTTTCAAATTTTCAGATAGGAGGTTCCAGATAAGGTCAAAAACTACATACTCAGATCTTCACCAAACGTTGCAGGGATACTTTGCATGTCAAGACACGTGGAAAAAACGTACAAAACAAGAGATTGGAGACATCAAGATTTTCGACGAATTTTTGAAGAATTTTCAAATTTAAAGATGGGAGGTTCCAGATAAGGTCAAAAACGACATACTCAGATCTTCACCAAACTTTGCATGGATACATTGGATGTCAAGACACGTGGAAAAAACATACAATACATAGGATTGGGGACATCAAGATTTTGGACGAATTTTTTAAGAATTTTCAAATTTTCAGAAAGGAGGTTCCATATAAGGTCAAAAACTACATACTCAGATCTTCACCAAACTTTGCAGGGATACAATGGATGTCAAGACACGTGGAAAAAACGTACAAAACAAGAGATTGAGGTCATCAAGATTTTGGACGGATTTTTTAGGAATTTTCAAATTTTCAGATGGGAGGTTCCAGATAAGGTCAAAAACTACATACTCAGATCTTCACCAAACTTTGCAGGGATACATTGGATGTCAAGACACGTGGAAAAAACGTACAAAACAAGAGATTGGAGACATCAAGATTTTGGATGAATTTTTTAAGAATTTTCAAATTTTCAGATAGGAGGTTCTATATAAGGTCAAAAACTACATACTCAGATCTTCACCAAACTTTGCATGGATACATTGGATGTCAAGACACGTGGAAAAAACGTACAAAACAAGAGATTGGTGTCATCAAGATTTTGGACGAATTTTTTAAGAATTTTCAAATTTTCAGATAGGAGGTTCCAGATAAGGTCAAAAACTACATACTCAGATCTTCACCAAACGTTGCAGGGATACTTTGCATGTCAAGACACGTGGAAAAAACGTACAAAACAAGAGATTGGAGACATCAAGATTTTCGACGAATTTTTCAAGAATTTTCAAATTTTCAGTTAGGAGGTTCCAGATAAGGTCAAAAACTACATACTCAGATCTTCACCAAACTTTGCAGGGATACATTGGATGTCAAGACACGTGGAAAAAAACGTACAAAACAAGAGATTGGAGACATCAAGATTTTGGACGAATTTATGAGGAATTTTCAAATATTCAGAAATGAGGTTCCAGATAAGGTCAAAAACTACATACTCAGATCTTCACCAAACTTTGCAGGGATACATTGGATGTCAAGACACGTGGCAAAAACGTACAAAACAAGAGATTGGAGACATCAAGATTTTTGACGAATTTTTTAAGAATTTTCAAATTTTCAGATAGGAGGTTCCAGATAAGGTCAAAAACTACATACTCAGATCTTCACCAAACTTTGCAGGGATACATTGGATGTCAAGACACGTGGAAAAATCGTACAAAACAAGAGATTGGGGGCATCAAGATTTTGGACGGATTTTTTAGGAATTTTCAAATTTTCAGATGGGAGGTTCCAGATAAGGTCAAAAACTACATACTCAGATCTTCACCAAACTTTGCAGGGATACATTGGATGTCAAGACACGTGGAAAAAACGTACAAAACAAGAGATTGGAGACGTCAAGATTTTGGACGAAATTGTTAAGAATTTTCAAATTTTCAGAAAGGATGTTCCAGATGAGTTCAAAAACGACATACTCAGATCTTCAACAAACTTTGCAGGGATACATTGGATGTCAAGACACGTGGAAAAAACGTACAAAACAAGAGATTGGAGACATCAAGATTTTGGACGAATTTTTTAAGAATTTTCAAATTTTCAGATGGGAGGTTCCAGATAAGGTCAAAAACGACATACTCAGATCTTCACCAAACTTTGCATGGATACATTGGATGTCAAGACACGTGGAAAAAACATACAAAACATAGGATTGGGGACATCAAGATTTTGGACGAATTTTTTAAGAATTTTCAAATTTTCAGAATGGAGGTTCCATATAAGGTCAAAAACTACATACTCAGATCTTCAACAAACATTGCAGGGATACATTGGATGTCAAGAAACGTGGAAAAAACGTACAAAACAATAGATTGGGGACGTCAAGATTTTGGACGAATTTTTTAAGAATTTTCAAATTTTCAGAAAGGATGTTCCAGATAAGGTCAAAAACGACATACTCAGATCTTCACCAAACTTTGCAGGGATACATTGGATGTCAAGACACGTGGAAAAAACGTACAAAACAAGAGATTGGAGACATCAAGATTTTGGACGAATTTTTGAGGAATTTTCAAATTTTCAGAAATGAGGTTCCAGATAAGGTCAAAAACTACATACTCAGATCTTCACCAAACTTTGCAGGGATACATTGGATGTCAAGACACGTGGAAAAAACGTACAAAACAAGAGATTGGAGACATCAAGATTTTCGACGAATTTTTTAAGAATTTTCAAATTTTCAGAAAGGATGTTGCAGATAAGGTCAAAAACTACATACTCAGATCTTCACCAAACTCTGCAGGGATACATTGGATGTCAAGACACCGGGAAAAAACATACAAAACATAGGATTGGGGACATCAAGATTTTGGTCAAATTTTTTAAGAATTTTCAAATTTTCAGATAGGAGGTTCCATATAAGGTCAAAAACTACATACTCAGATCTTCTCCAAACTTTGCAGGGATACATTGGATGTCAAGACACGTGGAAAAAAACGTACAAAACAAGAGATTGGAGACATCAAGATTTTGGACGAATTTTTTAAGAATTTTCAAATTTTCAGATAGGAGGTTCCATATAAGGTCAAAAACTACATACTCAGATCTTCACCAAACATTGCAGGGATACATTGGATGTCAAGAAACGTGGAAAAAACGTACGAAACAAGAGATTGGAGACATCAAGATTTTGGACGAATTTTTGAAGAATTTTCAAATTTTCAGATAGGAGGTTCCAGATAAGGTCAAAAACTACATACTCAGATCTTCACCAAACGTTGCAGGGATACTTTGCATGTCAAGACACGTGCAAAAAACGTACAAAACAAGAGATTGGAGACATCAAGATTTTCGACGAATTTTTGAAGAATTTTCAAATTTTCAGATGGGAGGTTCCAGATAAGGTCAAAAACGACATACTCAGATCTTCACCAAACTTTGCATGTATACATTGGATGTCAAGACACGTGGAAAAAACATACAATACATAGGATTGGGGACATCAAGATTTTGGACGAATTTTTTAAGAATTTTCAAATTTTCAGAAAGGAGGTTCCATATAAGGTCAAAAACTACATACTCAGATCTTCACCAAACTTTGCAGGGATACAATGGATGTCAAGACACGTGGAAAAAACGTACAAAACAAGAGATTGAGGTCATCAAGATTTTGGACGGATTTTTTAGGAATTTTCAAATTTTCAGATGGGAGGTTCCAGATAAGGTCAAAAACTACATACTCAGATCTTCACCAAACTTTGCAGGGATACATTGGATGTCAAGACACGTGGAAAAAACGTACAAAACAAGAGATTGGAGACATCAAGATTTTGGATGAATTTTTTAAGAATTTTCAAATTTTCAGATAGGAGGTTCCATATAAGGTCAAAAACTACATACTCAGATATTCACCAAACTTTGCATGGATACATTGGATGTCAAGACACGTGGAAAAAACGTACAAAACAAGAGATTGGTGTCATCAAGATTTTGGACGAATTTTTGAAGAATTTTCAAATTTTCAGATAGGAGGTTCCAGATAAGGTCAAAAACTACATACTCAGATCTTCACCAAACGTTGCAGGGATACTTTGCATGTCAAGACACGTGGAAAAAACGTACAAAACAAGAGATTGGAGACATCAAGATTTTCGACGAATTTTTTAAGAATTTTCAAATTTTCAGTTAGGAGGTTCCAGATAAGGTCAAAAACTACATACTCAGATCTTCACCAAACTTTGCAGGGATACATTGGATGTCAAGACACGTGGAAAAAAACGTACAAAACAAGAGATTTGAGACATCAAGATTTTGGACGAATTTTTGAGGAATTTTCAAATATTCAGAAATGAGGTTCCAGATAAGGTCAAAAACTACATACTCAGATCTTCACCAAACTTTGCAGGGATACATTGGATGTCAAGACACGTGGCAAAAACGTACAAAACAAGAGATTGGAGACATCAAGATTTTGGACGAATTTTTTAAGAATTTTCAAATTTTCAGATAGGAGGTTCCAGATAAGGTCAAAAACTACATACTCAGATCTTCACCAAACTTTGCAGGGATACATTGGATGTCAAGACACGTGGAAAAATCGTACAAAACAAGAGATTAGGGGCATCAAGATTTTGGACGGATTTTTTAGGAATTTTCAAATTTTCAGATGGGAGGTTCCAGATAAGGTCAAAAACTACATACTCAGATCTTCACCAAACTTTGCAGGGATACATTGGATGTCAAGACACGTGGAAAAAACGTACAAAACAAGAGATTGGAGACGTCAAGATTTTGGACGAATTTGTTAAGAATTTTCAAATTTTCAGAAAGGATGTTCCAGATGAGTTCAAAAACGACATACTCAGATCTTCAACAAACTTTGCAGGGATACATTGGATGTCAAGACACGTGGAAAAAACGTACAAAACAAGAGATTGGAGACATCAAGATTTTCGACGAATTTTTGAAGAATTTTCAAATTTTCAGATGGGAGGTTCCAGATAAGGTCAAAAACGACATACTCAGATCTTCACCAAACTTTGCATGGATACATTGGATGTCAAGACACGTGGAAAAAACATACAAAACATAGGATTGGGGACATCAAGATTTTGGACGAATTTTTTAAGAATTTTCAAATTTTCAGAAAGGAGGTTCCATATAAGGTCAAAAACTACATACTCAGATCTTCACCAAACATTGCAGGGATACATTGGATGTCAAGAAACGTGGAAAAAACGTACAAAACAAGAGATTGGGGACGTCAAGATTTTGGACGAATTTTTTAAGAATTTTCAAATTTTCAGAAAGGATGTTCCAGATAAGGTCAAAAACGACATACTCAGATCTTCACCAAACTTTGCAGGGATACATTGGATGTCAAGACACGTGGAAAAAACGTACAAAACAAGAGATTGGAGACATCAAGATTTTGGACGAATTTTTGAGGAATTTTCAAATTTTCAGAAATGAGGTTCCAGATAAGGTCAAAAACTACATACTCAGATCTTCACCAAACTTTGCAGGGATACATTGGATGTCAAGACACGTGGAAAAAACGTACAAAACAAGAGATTGGAGACATCAAGATTTTGGACGAATTTTTTAAGAATTTTCAAATTTTCAGAAAGGATGTTGCAGATAAGGTCAAAAACGACATACTCAGATCTTCACCAAACTCTGCAGGGATACATTGGATGTCAAGACACGGGGAAAAAACATACAAAACATAGGATTGGGGACATCAAGATTTTGGTCAAATTTTTTAAGAATTTTCAAATTTTCAGATAGGAGGTTCCATATAAGGTCAAAAACTACATACTCAGATCTTCACCAAACTTTGCAGGGATACATTGGATGTCAAGACACGTGGAAAAAAACGTACAAAACAAGAGATTGGAGACATCAAGATTTTGGACGAATTTTTTAAGAATTTTCAAATTTTCAGATAGGAGGTTCCATATAAGGTCAAAAACTACATACTCAGATATTCACCAAACATTGCAGGGATATATTGGAGGTCAAGACACGTGGAAAAAACGTACAAAACAAGAGATTGGAGACATCAAGATTTTGGACGAATTTTTCAAAAATTTTCAAATTTTCAGATAGGAGGTTCCAGATAAGGTCAAAAACTACATACTCAGATCTTCACCAAACTTTGCAGGGATACATTGGATGTCAAGAAACGTGGAAAAAACATACAAAACATAGGATTGGGGATATCAAGATTTTGGTCAAATTTTTTAAGAATTTTCAAATTTTCAGATAGGAGGTTCCATATAAGGTCAAAAACTACATACTCAGATCTTCACCAAACATTGCAGGGATACATTGGATGTCAAGAAACGTGGAAAAAACGTACAAAACAAGAGATTGGAGACATCAAGATTTTGGACGAATTTTTGAAGAATTTTCAAATTTTCAGATAGGAGGTTCCAGATAAGGTCAAAAACTACATACTCAGATCTTCACCAAACGTTGCAGGGATACTTTGCATGTCAAGACACGTGGAAAAAACGTACAAAACAAGAGATTGGAGACATCAAGATTTTGGACGAATTTTTGAAGAATTTTCAAATTTTCAGATGGGAGGTTCCAGATAAGGTCAAAAACGACATACTCAGATCTTCACCAAACTTTGCATGGATATATTGGATGTCAAGACACGTGGAAAAAACATACAAAACATAGGATTGGGGACATCAAGATTTTGGACGAATTTTTTAAGAATTTTCAAATTTTCAGAAAGGAGGTTCCATATAAGGTCAAAAACTACAAACTCAGATCTTCACCAAACATTGCAGGGATACATTGGATGTCAAGAAACGTGGAAAAAACGTACGAAACAAGAGATTGGAGACATCAAGATTTTGGACGAATTTTTGAAGAATTTTCAAATTTTCAGATAGGAGGTTCCAGATAAGGTCAAAAACTACATACTCAGATCTTCACCAAACGTTGCAGGGATACTTTGCATGTCAAGACACGTGGAAAAAACGTACAAAACAAGAGATTGGAGACATCAAGATTTTCGACGAATTTTTGAAGAATTTTCAAATTTTCAGATGGGAGGTTCCAGATAAGGTCAAAAACGACATACTCAGATCTTCACCAAACTTTGCATGGATACATTGGATGTCAAGACACGTGGAAAAAACATACAATACATAGGATTTGGGACATCAAGATTTTGGACGAATTTTTTAAGAATTTTCAAATTTTCAGAAAGGATGTTCCATATAAGGTCAAAAACTACATACTCAGATCTTCACCAAACTTTGCAGGGATACAATGGATGTCAAGACACGTGGAAAAAACGTATAAAACAAGAGATTGAGGTCATCAAGATTTTGGACGGATTTTTTAGCAATTTTCAAATTTTCAGGTGGGAGGTTCCAGATAAGGTCAAAAACTACATACTCAGATCTTCACCAAACTTTGCAGGGATACATTGGATGTCAAGACACGTGGACAAAACGTACAAAACAAGAGATTGGAGACATCAAGATTTTGGATGAATTTTTTAAGAATTTTCAAATTTTCAGATAGGAGGTTCCATATAAGGTCAAAAACTACATACTCAGATCTTCACCAAACTTTGCATGGATACATTGGATGTCAAGACACGTGGAAAAAACGTACAAAACAAGAGATTGGTGTCATCAAGATTTTGGACGAATTTTTTAAGAATTTTCAAATTTTCAGATAGGAGGTTCCAGATAAGGTCAAAAACTACATACTCAGATCTTCACCAAACGTTGCAGGGATACTTTGCATGTCAGGACACGTGGAAAAAACGTACAAAACAAGAGATTGGAGAAATCAAGATTTTGGACGAATTTTTTAAGAATTTTCAAATTTTCAGTTAGGAGGTTCCAGATAAGGTCAAAAACTACATACTCAGATCTTCACCAAACTTTGCAGGGATACATTGGATGTCAAGACACGTGGAAAAAAACGTACAAAACAAGAGATTGGAGACATCAAGATTTTGGACGAATTTTTGAGGAATTTTCAAATTTTCAGAAATGAGGTTCCAGATAAGGTCAAAAACTACATACTCAGATCTTCACCAAACTTTGCAGGGATACATTGGATGTCAAGACACGTGGCAAAAACGTACAAAACAAGAGATTGGAGACATCAAGATTTTGGACGAATTTTTTAAGAATTTTCAAATTTTCAGATAGGAGGTTCCAGATAAGGTCAAAAACTACATACTCAGATCTTCACCAAACTTTGCAGGGATACATTGGATGTCAAGACACGTTAAAAAATCGTACAAAACAAGAGATTGGGGGCATCAAGATTTTGGACGGATTTTTTTAGGAATTTTCAAATTTTCAGATGGGAGGTTCCAGATAAGGTCAAAAACTACATACTCAGATCTTCACCAAACTTTGCAGGGATACATTGGATGTCAAGACACGTGGAAAAAACGTACAAAACAAGAGATTGGAGACGTCAAGATTTTGTACGAATTTGTTAAGAATTTTCAAATTTTCAGAAAGGATGTTCCAGATGAGTTCAAAAACGACATACTCAGATCTTCACCAAACTTTGCAGGGATACATTGGATGTCAAGACACGTGGAAAAAACATACAAAACATAGGATTGGGGACATCAAGATTTTGGACGAATTTGTTAAGAATTTTCAAATTTTCAGATGGGAGGTTCCAGATAAGGTCAAAAACGACATACTCAGATCTTCACCAAACTTTGCATGGATACATTGGATGTCAAGACACGTGGAAAAAACATACAAAACATAGGATTGGGGACATCAAGATTTTGGACGAATTTTTTAAGAATTTTCAAATTTTCAGAAAGGAGGTTCCATATAAAGTCAAAAACTACATACTCAGATCTTCACCAAACTTTGCAGGGATACAATGGATGTCAAGACACGTGGAAAAAACGTACAAAACAAGAGATTGAGGTCATCAAGATTTTGGACGGATTTTTGAAGAATTTTCAAATTTTCAGATGGGAGGTTCCAGATAAGGTCAAAAACTACATACTCAGATCTTCACCAAACTTTGCATGGATACATTGGAGGTCAAGACACGTGGAAAAAACGTACAAAACATAGGATTAGGGACATCAAGATTTTGGACGAATTTTTTAAGAATTTTCAAATTTTCAGATAGGAGGTTCCATATAAGGTCAAAAACTACTTACTCAGATCTTCACCAAACTTTGCATGGATACATTGGATGTCAAGACACGTGGAAAAAACGTACAAAACAAGAGATTGGTGTCATCAAGATTTTGGACGAATTTTTGAAGAATTTTCAAATTTTCAGATAGGAGGTTCCAGATAAGGTCAAAAACTACATACTCAGATCTTCACCAAACGTTGCAGGGATACTTTGCATGTCAAGACACGTGGAAAAAACTTACAAAACAAGAGATTGGAGACATCAAGATTTTGGACGAATTTTTGAGGAATTTTCAAATTTTCAGATAGGAGGTTCCATATAAGGTCAAAAACTACATACTCAGATATTCACCAAACATTGCAGGGATATATTGGAGGTCAAGACACGTGGAAAAAACGTACAAAACAAGAGATTGAAGACATCAAGATTTTGGACGAATTTTTCAAAAATTTTCAAATTTTCAGATAGGAGGTTCCAGATAAGGTCAAAAACTACATACTCAGATCTTCACCAAACTTTGCAGGGATACATTGGATGTCAAGACACGTGGAAAAAACATACAAAACATAGGATTGGGGATATCAAGATTTTGGTCAAATTTTTTAAGAATTTTCAAATTTTCAGATAGGAGGTTCCATATAAGGTCAAAAACTACATACTCAAATCTTCACCAAACATTGCAGGGATACATTGGATGTCAAGAAACGTGGAAAAAACGTACAAAACAAGAGATTGGAGACATCAAGATTTTGGACGAATTTTTGAAGAATTTTCAAATTTTCAGATAGGAGGTTCCAGATAAGGTCAAAAACTACATACTCAGATCTTCACCAAACGTTGCAGGGATACTTTGCATGTCAAGACACGTGGAAAAAACGTACAAAACAAGAGATTGGAGACATCAAGATTTTGGACGAATTTTTGAAGAATTTTCAAATTTTCAGATGGGAGGTTCCAGATAAGGTCAAAAACGACATACTCAGATCTTCACCAAACTTTGCATGGATATATTGGATGTCAAGACACGTGGAAAAAACATACAAAACATAGGATTGGGGACATCAAGATTTTGGACGAATTTTTTAAGAATTTTCAAATTTTCAGAAAGGAGGTTCCATATAAGGTCAAAAACTACATACTCAGATCTTCACCAAACATTGCAGGGATACATTGGATGTCAAGAAACGTGGAAAAAACGTACGAAACAAGAGATTGGAGACATCAAGATTTTGGACGAATTTTTGAAGAATTTTCAAATTTTCAGATAGGAGGTTCCAGATAAGGTCAAAAACTACATACTCAGATCTTCACCAAACGTTGCAGGGATACTTTGCATGTCAAGACACGTGGAAAAAACGTACAAAACAAGAGATTGGAGACATCAAGATTTTCGACGAATTTTTGAAGAATTTTCAAATTTTCAGATGGGAGGTTCCAGATAAGGTCAAAAACGACATACTCAGATCTTCACCAAACTTTGCATGGATACATTGGATGTCAAGACCCGTGGAAAAAACATACAATACATAGGATTTGGGACATCAAGATTTTGGACGAATTTTTTAAGAATTTTCAAATTTTCAGAAAGGATGTTCCATATAAGGTCAAAAACTACATACTCAGATCTTCACCAAACTTTGCAGGGATACAATGGATGTCAAGACACGTGGAAAAAACGTATAAAAAAGAGATTGAGGTCATCAAGATTTTGGACGGATTTTTTAGCAATTTTCAAATTTTCAGGTGGGAGGTTCCAGATAAGGTCAAAAACTACATACTCATATCTTCACCAAACTTTGCAGGGATACATTGGATGTCAAGACACGTGGACAAAACGTACAAAACAAGAGATTGGAGACATCAAGATTTTGGATGAATTTTTTAAGAATTTTCAAATTTTCAGATAGGAGGTTCCATATAAGGTCAAAAACTACATACTCAGATCTTCACCAAACTTTGCATGGATACATTGGATGTCAAGACACGTGGAAAAAACGTACAAAACAAGAGATTGGTGTCATCAAGATTTTGGACGAATTTTTTAAGAATTTTCAAATTTTCAGATAGGAGGTTCCAGATAAGGTCAAAAACTACATACTCAGATCTTCACCAAACGTTGCAGGGATACTTTGCATGTCAGGACACGTGGAAAAAACGTACAAAACAAGAGATTGGAGACATCAAGATTTTGGACGAATTTTTTAAGAAATTTCAAATTTTCAGTTAGGAGGTTCCAGATAAGGTCAAAAACTACATACTCAGATCTTCACCAAACTTTGCAGGGATACATTGGATGTCAAGACACGTGGAAAAAAACGTACAAAACAAGAGATTGGAGACATCAAGATTTTGGACGAATTTTTGAGGAATTTTCAAATTTTCAGAAATGAGGTTCCAGATAAGGTCAAAAACTACATACTCAGATCTTCACCAAACTTTGCAGGGATACATTGGATGTCAAGACACGTGGCAAAAACGTACAAAACAAGAGATTGGAGACATCAAGATTTTGGACGAATTTTTTAAGAATTTTCAAATTTTCAGATAGGAGGTTCCAGATATGGTCAAAAACTACATACTCAGATCTTCACCAAACTTTGCAGGGATACATTGGATGTCAAGACACGTTAAAAAATCGTACAAAACAAGAGATTGGGGGCATCAAGATTTTGGACGGATTTTTTTAGGAATTTTCAAATTTTCAGATGGGAGGTTCCAGATAAGGTCAAAAACTACATACTCAGATCTTCACCAAACTTTGCAGGGATACATTGGATGTCAAGACACGTGGAAAAAACGTACAAAACAAGAGATTGGAGACGTCAAGATTTTGTACGAATTTGTTAAGAATTTTCAAATTTTCAGAAAGGATGTTCCAGATGAGTTCAAAAACGACATACTCAGATCTTCACCAAACTTTTCAGGGATACATTGGATGTCAAGACACGTGGAAAAAACATACAAAACATAGGATTGGGGACATCAAGATTTTGGACGAATTTGTTAAGAATTTTCAAATTTTCAGATGGGAGGTTCCAGATAAGGTCAAAAACGACATACTCAGATCTTCACCAAACTTTGCATGGATACATTGGATTTCAAGACACGTGGAAAAAACATACAAAACATAGGATTGGGGACATCAAGATTTTGGACGAATTTTTTAAGAATTTTCAAATTTTCAGAAAGGAGGTTCCATATAAAGTCAAAAACTACATACTCAGATCTTCACCAAACTTTGCAGGGATACAATGGATGTCAAGACACGTGGAAAAAACGTACAAAACAAGAGATTGAGGTCATCAAGATTTTGGACGGATTTTTGAAGAATTTTCAAATTTTCAGATGGGAGGTTCCAGATAAGGTCAAAAACTACATACTCAGATCTTCACCAAACTTTGCATGGATACATTGGAGGTCAAGACACGTGGAAAAAACGTACAAAACATAGGATTAGGGACATCAAGATTTTGGACGAATTTTTTAAGAATTTTCAAATTTTCAGATAGGAGGTTCCATATAAGGTCAAAAACTACTTACTCAGATCTTCACCAAACTTTGCATGGATACATTGGATGTCAAGACACGTGGAAAAAACGTACAAAACAAGAGATTGGTGTCATCAAGATTTTGGACGAATTTTTGAAGAATTTTCAAATTTTCAGATAGGAGGTTCCAGATAAGGTCAAAAACTACATACTCAGATCTTCACCAAACGTTGCAGGGATACTTTGCATGTCAAGACACGTGGAAAAAACGTACAAAACAAGAGATTGGAGACATCAAGATTTTGGACGAATTTTTGAGGAATTTTCAAATTTTCAGAAATGAGGTTCCAGATAAGGTCAAAAACTACATACTCAGATCTTCACCAAACTTTGCAGGGATACATTGGATGTCAAGACACGTGGCAAAAACGTACAAAACAAGAGATTGGAGACATCAAGATTTTCGACGAATTTTTGAAGAATTTTCAAATTTTCAGATAGGAGGTTCCAGATAAGGTCAAAAACTACATACTCTGATCTTCACCAAACTTTGCAGGGATACATTGGATGTCAAGACACGTGGAAAAATCGTACAAAACAAGAGATTGGGGGCATCAAGATTTTGGACGGATTTTTTAGGAATTTTCAAATTTTCAGATGGGAGGTTCCAGATAAGGTCAAAAACTACATACTCAGATCTTCACCAAACTTTGCAGGGATACATTGGATGTCAAGACACGTGGAAAAAACGTACAAAACAAGAGATTGGAGACGTCAAGATTTTGGACGAATTTTTTAAGAATTTTCAAATTTTCAGAAAGGATGTTCCAGATGAGTTCAAAAACGACATACTCAGATCTTCACCAAACTTTGCAGGTGCGACGGGCTAAATTCAATTAGATTAAATTTATTAGATTGAACCCAACAACTACGACTCGATAACTGAGTCTCAACGATCCTGAAACGTTGAAAATGTCATTGGTTTGAATTATTTATTTTGATACACTTTGCCTAGTAACGCTGGTGACGCGTACAGATCGCTGGAGATTAAAATTTTATACCTTCGGATTTCAAATAGGATTTCAAATAATTTACAACTAACAATAACCCCTTTTCATAGCAACAGCATTAACCCAAATTACACATGTGAAATTCCCCCCTTCTGAAAGAGAAGAATTAATCAGTTAAACATTTTCATAAACATCAAGTACAAATGGAAGAAAATGTTTTAGCACGTAAATATGAACACCAGAAACAGTAAACTTGTTTATTGTTTTCAATTTAACACATATTACCTGCGTATGAAAGCATCGACAATTTGTCCTTATTAAGTTAAGAGACATAAAATAAGAACTGTCGAAACATAAACGAAAATTTACCCATCAAAGTCATTTAACATGCACCATTAATACCATATAAGGAATTACAAAAGTCCTAATTACTTCTTACTTTGACATTGAACCAATTTTGGAACATGTTCCTAGTATATTTTGACTAGAGCTGTGCGTTTCTTGCACGAAAATAAATCGTTTTACGTGTGCACAGAGCCCTTATCAGACATGGCGTCGATGGCCATTTTGTAAATAACGCATGGTCTGTGACGTGTACTAGTACCGTTTCCCGTAAAATTCAACACACGCGAGATAGCTATCTCATAAACAACTTTGCTTAAACGTTGTAAACACGATCTTCGAGAATTTTCTTTCTCTCAAAGTCACTTAAGATAATTAATTTCCTCACCTGGTGTGTCGGGAACGACGAGTCCAGTACGCACGAGTCCACTCTTACCTCTCTCTTCCCGAGAGCTCCATTCCTTTCCAACACTTATTTTTACGATGTGCTTTCACTTCAAGCTATTAACTGCCGTTTTGTCCTAACTGCAGATGTAAGATTCCTCCCTAAAGCACGGAAACAATTCTGATTTCCTCCACTGTAGTGACATTGCTTTGTTCACTCCATGTTCTTTTTTTCCGGAAGTCCTTCTCCACCACTGCACACCCCTATCGATCACTGTTAGTCATTTTTGCAGAGCACATTTGTCTTTACCAAACAACAATTTTTCATGATTTAAATACCAAACGTTAACAGATATGTATATGCGTTAAGGAACCCAGTGTAATGCTCAATAAGATAAACTTTTTGCTGATAATTAACCAAAGGCATCTAGACCAAAACGCTGTATATTTTATGATTTTGCGCCATAACAGCGAATTGCCCATGCGTGCAGTGACCGACACATCAAAATGTCCTTGTGCATAAGGAAACCGCGAGAAAATTCGGGTCTCAAACAAAGGAATTTACCATTCAAACGCGCACAACGGTCAGAGCCATCTAGCGATTCTTCGCGTAACTATTAAAGCAACAAAGTTTTCATATTGCATAGGCATTCCACCTATCGTGAATTCTTTGCACTAGACGAGTTCATCGTCTTTGAACCTGAGTTGGGTTATTTTACCCCAACAAAACACACACGAAACTTAAGTTTCCAGTATACCTTATGACAGTTCGTCATAAATGGCGCCCAACATAGGGCTGAACCCTCACATAATACTTTTGTTACAATACTAAAATTAGACTTTCATCAATAAACATTCATATTCTACATATCCACTAATATACATATTTAATATATACAGACATATTACTTTATTGTTTACAACATAAAACATCCCGGATCACCAACTCTGGTGACTACATCATACTCCAGAAAGAAGGAACCCCGCATGTGTTTTGGCGTCTTGTAGAACATAGTGGCTTGTATATTTTTGGTTGGAGCAGGAAACAAATGAATGCCTAGGCCCACCGCAACATTATACTTACTTGACTATTAGCCCGCCGCAAGCATAACCTAACTTGACCTTTACCGCATCATACCTGCCCCCACCCGCAAACTCAACAACACCCCCATGGAACTACCTAAACAACTCCTAATTCGCTTCTGGATTCAGTCTATCTGAGCTAATCACTATTTAAAGGCGTAGTATGAGCCTTGTGTGCTACTACCCTAATGAGCTGCAGTTGGTATTTTCTTTGACCTGACCACAACAACGATGCAAATAGTGGTGTTCCAAATATTTGTGAGATGAATACCCTTGAGCAATCTATCATAGAGAATGTCTTATCTTATTTTGGAGCAATCAGGAAGATTTCAGGCTCATCTCGCATACTAGTACGCCGCAGAAATTTCACCTACTTGGTCAACTCGCCCGCCGCAGGCTCAATCTCACTTTACCCATACGAGAAATTTTAACCTTGCTCTTCCCCTACCCCCTCCTTATTGGCACTGTTTTTAACTAAAACGTCTGATTTACAGCTAAACCCCATCGTCTGTAGCATTTCATCCACACCTTTCAAATTCAAATCTAGTAATCTTTTCACCCACATTTTTACCTTGTCCTCTGAACAATTCCAAACTTTACAATTTTCTATCGACTGGTGATCCAATTTTTCTCCTGTCACACAATCTATCAATGAAAGCGTGGAATCTTTACTGTTCTTAACACAAAGGTAAGGGCCTACAAAGAGGTCACAATATTTTCTTATCACCTTATCTCCGGTACCACTTAAGATCTGATTCTTAACGTGTTAAATTTACTTTTACGCAATATCTATATTCAAAATGAATCCCATAAAACTTAAAATTTGGTGTGTCAGATAACCAGAAATATGTTTCTCTTACAAACACAATTCGATGTTTGGACCACTCAGTAACCTTAAATGCGACTGTGCAAGGAGAATTCACCAAAGCCAGAAGCTACATCAAACAACTGACGTCAACAGCCCCGTAATTACATGGCGCGCAATCAATGCCACCAAATGTAACACTAACATTTTGTTATTAATACTGGAACCGAACCAGGATACTCGCCTTGAGTAAACCAAAGATACGTTTTATATGACTTATAATTTTATGCTGCCATGCAAGATTAATTGAAATTAATTTGTTCCCTCTTGAATACTGGTTACCATCGGGTGGCATATCTCAGATACCCCCTACCATCACCATGTCATGTATACAGAGAAATCAAACCTATTGAATGTCGTTACTTAAACTCTCCAAAATACAGACTCCAGACGAACTTGTGTCAGGACTAAGCCTATACTAATGGCAAATGTCCCCTCGACACCCTATCGTTCTCACATTTTCTATGTGTGGAGACGTATTTTCCCAAGGACGAACAAATACAACATCCAGTGTCCCTGATGTTCCCTTGTGTTTCTTTAGAACGCCAATCAACACGATTCTACCCGAGAAATTCGCACAAAAGTTTACAATGAAACTTGCATGCACATGTGACAACAAATTCAAAATGATACTGCCCACTTAAAGGCTGTTGGCTCCAAAATGATAGTGAGGCTGCTTGACTTGTTAAATACTCCCATTTCAAATTTCCCGCATAAGACTGTCCATCAGATATCTTTCCTGAGCTATAAATTTGACACCAGACCCCAACTGAACTGACGTTTGAAAATAAAAAAAATAGTATTCAAATGATAATTAAATTCAAATTTATTTTAAACTTCCCAAAGACACATTCGTTATTAAATCCGTTAAATTAAATATATTATCTTTAATATTTACATTTTTTACAAAGCGAAGTTACTTTCACTGATTAAAGAGTGATGATCGCTCCGATGATCTCAACAGGCTTCATCTTTGAGCAATCATACTCAACCATATGCATCCCATGCCATTTTCTTCTGACATGAGTGCGATGCCAGATCATTCTAACCCAGTACCAAAGAGACAAAGCCAAGAGAAGACAAATACTCAAAATTTCCCCCAAAACTTTTGTATTAGTACTTTTCCGAGGAGACCTTTTTGTTCTTCTCTTCCTAATATGGTTTGGATGGAGAGATACTCTTCCTCCAGCAACACTTCGACTGACTACCGAAGTTTTCTTGGCAGGTGGGTCCGTAAGTGACTTCATTTTAACTCTGATGCGCCTCCCATATCTGACTGAATATCCAGTGCCTAATTTCATGAAAGAAACAACACATGCCATACTGGCAATTCTTTTGGGCATAAGAACACGCATAGGACCACACCTAATGCAACTTCTGGGTTCGATTACTGAATTCCTCACAACAGTCTGCAATGGATAACCAACTACTGGTATGACTACGTTGTGTACCGAATGATCTTGAACTATGGACACTAAAGGTAAGTCAATACTATTTTCCCCCACAGACACAACAGACAGGATAGATTTGTTCTGAGATGATACTGAATTTGAGTGTAGACACTGAGAATCCACCTTACTTTCCGGACACCCTGTATCAACTTGCACCGTGTAGACACGCTTACACAACGAAGATGAACCCGAAGAACCACTTTGTTTAGAACCAACACCCAATAAAGAAAATTGCAAGCTCGGTTTTGGGAAAAATGCATCTTTTGTGCAAAAGCCGACAGGGAAAGACTCGTCTCTGTTACCCGACACCCCAAAAGACCACTCCTCGCTTATCAAATATTTTCCTTTATTACCCTTGTGATGATTTTGCTCTAACGTTCTGTTTTGGTTCAGTTCGCTGGTATTCTGTGCATCACTTTCTGACCAGGAAGTCAGAGTGCATGTGCAGTGGTCATGTTCGACCGAATGTGAAGTACACATGCAATTGGTGACCGCAGAAGAAGTTACAACACCATTCATCAGTTCAACTTTATTCCCTGACAAATCAAACTCCTTTGTCAATGACTCATGCCTTTTTTCTACCAACTCAGCCCTGTACTGTGATACTGAAAACGTGAGATCTTGCAGACCCTCACTTGTTTTTATTACGTCTTGCTGCAGCTCTAATATGCATTTACTGGTGCCCTCTAGATCAGACTGCAGTTTACCCACTACCTTACTTGTATGAGCTGCGAGTTCTGATTTGAGCAACTGATTGCTTTCATTGAGTTCTGATTTGAGTGACTGATTGCTTTCATTGAGTTCTGATTTGAGTGACTCAGTGCATTCCTTGTTCCTTTCCTCACTCTGTTTAATAAAGGCGAACAAGGAATCTAATGTAACCGGTTCCTGCTCCGTTGCCATTATTAATATTAGCTTTAACAACAGCAATTAACCAACTAAAGATTAACCTACTTGAAACCCAACAAAAAATTCAATAACGCAGCCCCTCTGCACTTGAGTCCTCGTAATCTTGCGACGGGCTAAATTCAATTAGATTAAATTTATTAGATTGAACCCAACAACTACGACTCGATAACTGAGTCTCAACGATCCTGAAACGTTGAAAATGTCATTGGTTTGAATTATTTATTTTGATACACTTTGCCTAGTAACGCTGGTGACGCGTACAGATCGCTGGAGATTAAAATTTTATACCTTCGGATTTCAAATAGGATTTCAAATAATTTACAACTAACAATAACCCCTTTTCATAGCAACAGCATTAACCCAAATTACACATGTGAAATTCCCCCCTTCTGAAAGAGAAGAATTAATCAGTTAAACATTTTCATAAACATCAAGTACAAATGGAAGAAAATGTTTTAGCACGTAAATATGAACACCAGAAACAGTAAACTTGTTTATTGTTTTCAATTTAACACATATTACCTGCGTATGAAAGCATCGACAATTTGTCCTTATTAAGTTAAGAGACATAAAATAAGAACTGTCGAAACATAAACGAAAATTTACCCATCAAAGTCATTTAACATGCACCATTAATACCATATAAGGAATTACAAAAGTCCTAATTACTTCTTACTTTGACATTGAACCAATTTTGGAACATGTTCCTAGTATATTTTGACTAGAGCTGTGCGTTTCTTGCACGAAAATAAATCGTTTTACGTGTGCACAGAGCCCTTATCAGACATGGCGTCGATGGCCATTTTGTAAATAACGCATGGTCTGTGACGTGTACTAGTACCGTTTCCCGTAAAATTCAACACACGCGAGATAGCTATCTCATAAACAACTTTGCTTAAACGTTGTAAACACGATCTTCGAGAATTTTCTTTCTCTCAAAGTCACTTAAGATAATTAATTTCCTCACCTGGTGTGTCGGGAACGACGAGTCCAGTACGCACGAGTCCACTCTTACCTCTCTCTTCCCGAGAGCTCCATTCCTTTCCAACACTTATTTTTACGATGTGCTTTCACTTCAAGCTATTAACTGCCGTTTTGTCCTAACTGCAGATGTAAGATTCCTCCCTAAAGCACGGAAACAATTCTGATTTCCTCCACTGTAGTGACATTGCTTTGTTCACTCCATGTTCTTTTTTTCCGGAAGTCCTTCTCCACCACTGCACACCCCTATCGATCACTGTTAGTCATTTTTGCAGAGCACATTTGTCTTTACCAAACAACAATTTTTCATGATTTAAATACCAAACGTTAACAGATATGTATATGCGTTAAGGAACCCAGTGTAATGCTCAATAAGATAAACTTTTTGCTGATAATTAACCAAAGGCATCTAGACCAAAACGCTGTATATTTTATGATTTTGCGCCATAACAGCGAATTGCCCATGCGTGCAGTGACCGACACATCAAAATGTCCTTGTGCATAAGGAAACCGCGAGAAAATTCGGGTCTCAAACAAAGGAATTTACCATTCAAACGCGCACAACGGTCAGAGCCATCTAGCGATTCTTCGCGTAACTATTAAAGCAACAAAGTTTTCATATTGCATAGGCATTCCACCTATCGTGAATTCTTTGCACTAGACGAGTTCATCGTCTTTGAACCTGAGTTGGGTTATTTTACCCCAACAAAACACACACGAAACTTAAGTTTCCAGTATACCTTATGACAGTTCGTCATACAGGGATACATTGGATGTCAAGACACGTGGAAAAAACGTACAAAACAAGAGATTGGAGACATCAAGATTTTGGACGAATTTTTCAAAAATTTTCAAATTTTCAGATAGGAGGTTCCAGATAAGGTCAAAAACTACATACTCAGATCTTCACCAAACTTTGCAGGGATACATTGGATGTCAAGACACGTGGAAAAACATACAAAACATAGGATTGGGGATATCACGATTTTGGTCAAATTTTTTAAGAATTTTCAAATTTTCAGATAGGAGGTTCCATATAAGGTCAAAAACGACATACTCAGATCTTCACCAAACTTTGCATGGATACATTGGATATCAAGACACGTGGAAAAAACATACAAAACATAGGATTGGGGACATCAAGATTTTGGACAAATTTTTTAAGAATTTTCAAATTTTCAGAAAGGAGGTTCCATATAAGGTCAAAAACTACATACTCAGATCTTCACCAAACATTGCAGGGATACATTGGATGTCAAGAAACGTGGAAAAAACGTACGAAACAAGAGAATGGAGACATCAAGATTTTGGACGAATTTTTGAAGAATTTTCAAATTTTCAGATAGGAGGTTCCAGATAAGGTCAAAAAGTACATACTCAGATCTTCACCAAACGTTGCAGGGATACTTTGCATGTCAAGACACGTGGAAAAACGTACAAAACAAGAGATTGGAGACATCAAGATTTTCGACGAATTTTTGAAGAATTTTCAAATTTTCAGATGGGAGGTTCCAGATAAGGTCAAAAACGACATACTCAGATCTTCACCAAACTTTGCATGGATACATTGGATGTCAAGACACGTGGAAAAAACATACAATACATAGGATTGGGGACATCAAGATTTTGGACGAATTTTTTAAGAATTTTCAAATTTTCAGAAAGGAGGATCCATATAAGGTCAAAAACTACATACTCAGATCTTCACCATACTTTGCAGGGATACAATGGATGTCAAGACACGTGGAAAAAACGTACAAAACAAGAGATTGAGGTCATCAAGATTTTGGACGGATTTTTTAGGAATTTTCAAATTTTCAGATGGGAGGTTCCAGATAAGGTCAAAAACTACATACTCAGATCTTCACCAAACTTTGCAGGGATACATTGGATGTCAAGACACGTGGAAAAAACGTACAAAACAAGAGATTGGAGACATCAAGATTTTGGATGAATTTTTTAAGAATTTTCAAATTTTCAGATAGGAGGTTCCATATAAGGTCAAAAACTACATACTCAGATCTTCACCAAACTTTGCATGGATACATTGGATGTCAAGACACGTGGAAAAAACGTACAAAACAAGAGATTGGTGTCATCAAGGTTTTGGACGAATTTTTGAAGAATTTTCAAATTTTCAGATAGGAGGTTCCAGATAAGGTCAAAAACTACATACTCAGATCTTCACCAAACGTTGCAGGGATACTTTGCATGTCAAGACACGTGGAAAAAACGTACAAAACAAGAGATTGGAGACATCAAGATTTTCGACGAATTTTTTAAGAATTTTCAAATTTTCAGATAGGAGGTTCCAGATAAGGTCAAAAACTACATACTCAGATCTTCACCAAACTTTGCAGGGATACATTGGATGTCAAGACACGTGGAAAAAACGTACAAAACATAGGATTAGGGACATCAAGATTTTGGACGAATTTTTTAAGAATTTTCAAATTTTCAGATAGGAGGTTCCATATAAGGTCAAAAACTACTTACTCAGATCTTCACCAAACTTTGAATGGATACATTGGATGTCAAGACACGTGGAAAAAACGTACAAAACAAGAGATTGGTGTCATCAAGATTTTGGACGAATTTTTGAAGAATTTTCAAATTTTCAGATAGGAGGTTCCAGATAAGGTCAAAAACTACATACTCAGATCTTCACCAAACGTTGCAGGGATACTTTGCATGTCAAGACACGTGGAAAAAACGTACAAAACAAGAGATTGGAGACATCAAGATTTTCGACGAATTTTTTAAGAATTTTCAAATTTTCAGATAGGAGGTTCCAGATAAGGTCAAAAACTACATACTCAGATCTTCACCAAACTTTGCAGGGATACATTGGATGTCAAGACACGTGGAAAAAACGTACAAAACAAGAGATTGGAGACATCAAGATTTTGGACGAATTTTTGAGGAATTTTCAAATTTTCAGAAATGAGGTTCCAGATAAGGTCAAAAACTACATACTCAGATCTTCACCAAACTTTGCAGGGATACATTGGATGTCAAGACACGTGGCAAAAACGTACAAAACAAGAGATTGGAGACATCAAGATTTTGGACGAATTTTTGAAGAATTTTCAAATTTTCAGATAGGAGGTTCCAGATAAGGTCAAAAACTACATACTCAGATCTTCACCAAACTTTGCAGGGATACATTGGATGTCAAGACACGTGGAAAAATCGTACAAAACAAGAGATTGGAGACGTCAAGATTTTGGACGAATTTTTTAAGAATTTTCAAATTTTCAGAAAGGATGTTCCAGATGAGTTCAAAAACGACATACTCAGATCTTCACCAAACTTTGCAGGGATACATTGGATGTCAAGACACGTGGAAAAAACGTACAAAACAAGAGATTGGAGACATCAAGATTTTGGACGAATTTTTCAAAAATTTTCAAATTTTCAGATAGGAGGTTCCAGATAAGGTCAAAAACTACATACTCAGATCTTCACCAAACTTTGCAGGGATACATTGGACGTCAAGACACGTGGAAAAACATACAAAACATAGGATTGGGGATATCACGATTTTGGTCAAATTTTTTAAGAATTTTCAAATTTTCAGATAGGAGGTTCCATATAAGGTCAAAAACGACATACTCAGATCTTCACCAAACTTTGCATGGATACATTGGATATCAAGACACGTGGAAAAAACATACAAAACATAGGATTGGGGACATCAAGATTTTGGACAAATTTTTTAAGAATTTTCAAATTTTCAGAAAGGAGGTTCCATATAAGGTCAAAAACTACATACTCAGATCTTCACCAAACATTGCAGGGATACATTGGATGTCAAGAAACGTGGAAAAAACGTACGAAACAAGAGAATGGAGACATCAAGATTTTGGACGAATTTTTGAAGAATTTTCAAATTTTCAGATAGGAGGTTCCAGATAAGGTCAAAAAGTACATACTCAGATCTTCACCAAACGTTGCAGGGATATTTTGCATGTCAAGACACGTGGAAAAACGTACAAAACAAGAGATTGGAGACATCAAGATTTTCGACGAATTTTTGAAGAATTTTCAAATTTTCAGATGGGAGGTTCCAGATAAGGTCAAAAACGACATACTCAGATCTTCACCAAACTTTGCATGGATACATTGGATGTCAAGACACGTGGAAAAAACATACAATACATAGGATTGGGGACATCAAGATTTTGGACGAATTTTTTAAGAATTTTCAAATTTTCAGAAAGGAGGTTCCATATAAGGTCAAAAACTACATACTCAGATCTTCACCATACTTTGCAGGGATACAATGGATGTCAAGACACGTGGAAAAAACGTACAAAACAAGAGATTGAGGTCATCAAGATTTTGGACGGATTTTTTAGGAATTTTCAAATTTTCAGATGGGAGGTTCCAGATAAGGTCAAAAACTACATACTCAGATCTTCACCAAACGTTGCAGGGATACTTTGCATGTCAAGACACGTGGAAAAAACGTACAAAACAAGAGATTGGAGACATCAAGATTTTCGACGAATTTTTGAAGAATTTTCAAATTTTCAGATGGGAGGTTCCAGATAAGGTCAAAAACGACATACTCAGATCTTCACCAAACTTTGCATGGATACATTGGATGTCAAGACACGTGGAAAAAACATACAATACATAGGATTTGGGACATCAAGATTTTGGACGAATTTTTTAAGAATTTTCAAATTTTCAGAAAGGATGTTCCATATAAGGTCAAAAACTACATACTCAGATCTTCACCAAACTTTGCAGGGATACAATGGATGTCAAGACACGTGGAAAAAACGTATAAAACAAGAGATTGAGGTCATCAAGATTTTGGACGGATTTTTTAGCAATTTTCAAATTTTCAGGTGGGAGGTTCCAGATAAGGTCAAAAACTACATACTCAGATCTTCACCAAACTTTGCAGGGATACATTGGATGTCAAGACACGTGGACAAAACGTACAAAACAAGAGATTGGAGACATCAAGATTTTGGATGAATTTTTTAAGAATTTTCAAATTTTCAGATAGGAGGTTCCATATAAGGTCAAAAACTACATACTCAGATCTTCACCAAACTTTGCATGGATACATTGGATGTCAAGACCCGTGGAAAAAACATACAATACATAGGATTTGGGACATCAAGATTTTGGACGAATTTTTTAAGAATTTTCAAATTTTCAGAAAGGATGTTCCATATAAGGTCAAAAACTACATACTCAGATCTTCACCAAACGTTGCAGGGATACTTTGCATGTCAGGACACGTGGAAAAAACGTACAAAACAAGAGATTGGAGACATCAAGATTTTGGACGAATTTTTTAAGAATTTTCAAATTTTCAGTTAGGAGGTTCCAGATAAGGTCAAAAACTACATACTCAGATCTTCACCAAACTTTGCAGGGATACATTGGATGTCAAGACACGTGGAAAAAAACGTACAAAACAAGAGATTGGAGACATCAAGATTTTGGACGAATTTTTGAGGAATTTTCAAATTTTCAGAAATGAGGTTCCAGATAAGGTCAAAAACTACATACTCAGATCTTCACCAAACTTTGCAGGGATACATTGGATGTCAAGACACGTGGCAAAAACGTACAAAACAAGAGATTGGAGACATCAAGATTTTGGACGAATTTTTTAAGAATTTTCAAATTTTCAGATAGGAGGTTCCAGATAAGGTCAAAAACTACATACTCAGATCTTCACCAAACTTTGCAGGGATACATTGGATGTCAAGACACGTTAAAAAATCGTACAAAACAAGAGATTGGGGGCATCAAGATTTTGGACGGATTTTTTTAGGAATTTTCAAATTTTCAGATGGGAGGTTCCAGATAAGGTCAAAAACTACATACTCAGATCTTCACCAAACTTTGCAGGGATACATTGGATGTCAAGACACGTGGAAAAAACGTACAAAACAAGAGATTGGAGACGTCAAGATTTTGTACGAATTTGTTAAGAATTTTCAAATTTTCAGAAAGGATGTTCCAGATGAGTTCAAAAACGACATACTCAGATCTTCACCAAACTTTGCAGGGATACATTGGATGTCAAGACACGTGGAAAAAACATACAAAACATAGGATTGGGGACATCAAGATTTTGGACGAATTTGTTAAGAATTTTCAAATTTTCAGATGGGAGGTTCCAGATAAGGTCAAAAACGACATACTCAGATCTTCACCAAACTTTGCATGGATACATTGGATGTCAAGACACGTGGAAAAAACATACAAAACATAGGATTGGGGACATCAAGATTTTGGACGAATTTTTTAAGAATTTTCAAATTTTCAGAAAGGAGGTTCCATATAAAGTCAAAAACTACATACTCAGATCTTCACCAAACTTTGCAGGGATACAATGGATGTCAAGACACGTGGAAAAAACGTACAAAACAAGAGATTGAGGTCATCAAGATTTTGGACGGATTTTTGAAGAATTTTCAAATTTTCAGATGGGAGGTTCCAGATAAGGTCAAAAACTACATACTCAGATCTTCACCAAACTTTGCATGGATACATTGGAGGTCAAGACACGTGGAAAAAACGTACAAAACATAGGATTAGAGACATCAAGATTTTGGACGAATTTTTTAAGAATTTTCAAATTTTCAGATAGGAGGTTCCATATAAGGTCAAAAACTACTTACTCAGATCTTCACCAAACTTTGCATGGATACATTGGATGTCAAGACACGTGGAAAAAACGTACAAAACAAGAGATTGGTGTCATCAAGATTTTGGACGAATTTTTGAAGAATTTTCAAATTTTCAGATAGGAGGTTCCAGATAAGGTCAAAAACTACATACTCAGATCTTCACCAAACGTTGCAGGGATACTTTGCATGTCAAGACACGTGGAAAAAACTTACAAAACAAGAGATTGGAGACATCAAGATTTTGGACGAATTTTTGAGGAATTTTCAAATTTTCAGATAGGAGGTTCCATATAAGGTCAAAAACTACATACTCAGATATTCACCAAACATTGCAGGGATATATTGGAGGTCAAGACACGTGGAAAAAACGTACAAAACAAGAGATTGGAGACATCAAGATTTTGGACGAATTTTTCAAAAATTTTCAAATTTTCAGATAGGAGGTTCCAGATAAGGTCAAAAACTACATACTCAGATCTTCACCAAACTTTGCAGGGATACATTGGATGTCAAGACACGTGGAAAAAACATACAAAACATAGGATTGGGGATTCAAAAGATTTTGGTCAAATTTTTTAAGAATTTTCAAATTTTCAGATAGGAGGTTCCATATAAGGTCAAAAACTACATACTCAGATCTTCACCAAACATTGCAGGGATACATTGGATGTCAAGAAACGTGGAAAAAACGTACAAAACAAGAGATTGGAGACATCAAGATTTTGGACGAATTTTTGAAGAATTTTCAAATTTTCAGATAGGAGGTTCCAGATAAGGTCAAAAACTACATACTCAGATCTTCACCAAACGTTGCAGGGATACTTTGCATGTCAAGACACGTGGAAAAAACGTACAAAACAAGAGATTGGAGACATCAAGATTTTGGACGAATTTTTGAAGAATTTTCAAATTTTCAGATGGGAGGTTCCAGATAAGGTCAAAAACGACATACTCAGATCTTCACCAAACTTTGCATGGATATATTGGATGTCAAGACACGTGGAAAAAACATACAAAACATAGGATTGGGGACATCAAGATTTTGGACGAATTTTTTAAGAATTTTCAAATTTTCAGAAAGGAGGTTCCATATAAGGTCAAAAACTACATACTCAGATCTTCACCAAACATTGCAGGGATACATTGGATGTCAAGAAACGTGGAAAAAACGTACGAAACAAGAGATTGGAGACATCAAGATTTTGGACGAATTTTTGAAGAATTTTCAAATTTTCAGATAGGAGGTTCCAGATAAGGTCAAAAACTACATACTCAGATCTTCACCAAACGTTGCAGGGATACTTTGCATGTCAAGACACGTGGAAAAAACGTACAAAACAAGAGATTGGAGACATCAAGATTTTCGACGAATTTTTGAAGAATTTTCAAATTTTCAGATGGGAGGTTCCATATAAGGTCAAAAACGACATACTCAGATCTTCACCAAACTTTGCATGGATACATTGGATGTCAAGACACGTGGAAAAAACATACAATACATAGGATTTGGGACATCAAGATTTTGGACGAATTTTTTAAGAATTTTCAAATTTTCAGAAAGGATGTTCCATATAAGGTCAAAAACTACATACTCAGATCTTCACCAAACTTTGCAGGGATACAATGGATGTCAAGACACGTGGAAAAAACGTATAAAACAAGAGATTGAGGTCATCAAGATTTTGGACGGATTTTTTAGCAATTTTCAAATTTTCAGGTGGGAGGTTCCAGATAAGGTCAAAAACTACATACTCAGATCTTCACCAAACTTTGCAGGGATACATTGGATGTCAAGACACGTGGACAAAACGTACAAAACAAGAGATTGGAGACATCAAGATTTTGGATGAATTTTTTAAGAATTTTCAAATTTTCAGATAGGAGGTTCCATATAAGGTCAAAAACTACATACTCAGATCTTCACCAAACTTTGCATGGATACATTGGATGTCAAGACACGTGGAAAAAACGTACAAAACAAGAGATTGGTGTCATCAAGATTTTGGACGAATTTTTTAAGAATTTTCAAATTTTCAGATAGGAGGTTCCAGATAAGGTCAAAAACTACATACTCAGATCTTCACCAAACGTTGCAGGGATACTTTGCATGTCAGGACACGTGGAAAAAACGTACAAAACAAGAGATTGGAGACATCAAGATTTTGGACGAATTTTTTAAGAATTTTCAAATTTTCAGTTAGGAGGTTCCAGATAAGGTCAAAAACTACATACTCAGATCTTCACCAAACTTTGCAGGGATACATTGGATGTCAAGACACGTGGAAAAAAACGTACAAAACAAGAGATTGGAGACATCAAGATTTTGGACGAATTTTTGAGGAATTTTCAAATTTTCAGAAATGAGGTTCCAGATAAGGTCAAAAACTACATACTCAGATCTTCACCAAACTTTGCAGGGATACATTGGATGTCAAGACACGTGGCAAAAACGTACAAAACAAGAGATTGGAGACATCAAGATTTTGGTCGAATTTTTTAAGAATTTTCAAATTTTCAGATAGGAGGTTCCAGATAAGGTCAAAAACTACATACTCAGATCTTCACCAAACTTTGCAGGGATACATTGGATGTCAAGACACGTGGAAAGAACGTAGAAAACAAGAGATTGGAGACATCAAGATTTTGTACGAATTTTTTAAGAATTTTCAAATTTTCAGAAAGGATGTTCCAGATAAGGTTAAAAACGACATACTCAGATCTTCACCAAACTTTGCAGGGATACATTGGATGTCAAGACACGTGGAAAGAACGTAGAAAACAAGAGATTGGAGACATCAAGATTTTGGACGAATTTTTTAAGAATTTTCAAATTTTCAGATAGGAGGTTCCAGATAAGGTCAAAAACTACATACTCAGATCTTCACCAAACTTTGCAGGGATACATTGGATGTCAAGACACGTGGAAAAAACGTACAAAACAAGAGATTGGAGACATCAAGATTTTGGACGAATTTTTGAGGAATTTTCAAATTTTCAGAAATGAGGTTCCAGATAAGGTCAAAAACTACATACTCAGATCTTCACCAAACTTTGCAGGGATACATTGGATGTCAAGACACGTGGGAAAAACGTACAAAACAAGAGATTGGAGACATCAAGATTTTGGACGAATTTTTTAAGATTTTTCAAATTTTCAGATAGGAGGTTCCAGATAAGGTCAAAAACTACATACTCAGATCTTCACCAAACATTGCAGGGATACATTGGATGTCAAGACACGTGGGAAAAACGTACAAAACAAGAGATTGGAGACATCAAGATTTTGGACGAATTTTTTAAGAATTTTCAAATTTTCAGATGGGAGGTTCCAGATAAGGTCAAAAACTACATACTCAGATCTTCACCAAACTTTGCAGGGATACATTGGATGTCAAGACACGTGGAAAAAACGTACAAAACAAGAGATTGGAGACGTCAAGATTTTGTACGAATTTGTTAAGAATTTTCAAATTTTCAGAAAGGATGTTCCAGATGAGTTCAAAAACGACATACTCAGATCTTCACCAAACTTTTCAGGGATACATTGGATGTCAAGACACGTGGAAAAAACATACAAAACATAGGATTGGGGACATCAAGATTTTGGACGAATTTGTTAAGAATTTTCAAATTTTCAGATGGGAGGTTCCAGATAAAGTCAAAAACGACATACTCAGATCTTCACCAAACTTTGCATGGATACATTGGATGTCAAGACACGTGGAAAAAACATACAAAACATAGGATTGGGGACATCAAGATTTTGGACGAATTTTTTAAGAATTTTCAAATTTTCAGAAAGGAGGTTCCATATAAAGTCAAAAACTACATACTCAGATCTTCACCAAACTTTGCAGGGATACAATGGATGTCAAGACACGTGGAAAAAACGTACAAAACAAGAGATTGAGGTCATCAAGATTTTGGACGGATTTTTGAAGAATTTTCAAATTTTCAGATGGGAGGTTCCAGATAAGGTCAAAAACTACATACTCAGATCTTCACCAAACTTTGCATGGATACATTGGAGGTCAAGACACGTGGAAAAAACGTACAAAACATAGGATTAGGGACATCAAGATTTTGGACGAATTTTTTAAGAATTTTCAAATTTTCAGATAGGAGGTTCCATATAAGGTCAAAAACTACTTACTCAGATCTTCACCAAACTTTGCATGGATACATTGGATGTCAAGACACGTGGAAAAAACGTACAAAACAAGAGATTGGTGTCATCAAGATTTTGGACGAATTTTTGAAGAATTTTCAAATTTTCAGATAGGAGGTTCCAGATAAGGTCAAAAACTACATACTCAGATCTTCACCAAACGTTGCAGGGATACTTTGCATGTCAAGACACGTGGAAAAACGTACAAAACAAGAGATTGGAGACATCAAGATTTTGGACGAATTTTTGAGGAATTTTCAAATTTTCAGAAATGAGGTTCCAGATAAGGTCAAAAACTACATACTCAGATCTTCACCAAACTTTGCAGGGATACATTGGATGTCAAGACACGTGGCAAAAACGTACAAAACAAGAGATTGGAGACATCAAGATTTTGGACGAATTTTTGAAGAATTTTCAAATTTTCAGATAGGAGGTTCCAGATAAGGTCAAAAACTACATACTCAGATCTTCACCAAACTTTGCAGGGATACATTGGATGTCAAGACACGTGGAAAAATCGTACAAAACAAGAGATTGGGGGCATCAAGATTTTGGACGGATTTTTTAGGAATTTTCAAATTTTCAGATGGGAGGTTCCAGATAAGGTCAAAAACTACATACTCAGATCTTCACCAAACTTTGCAGGGATACATTGGATGTCAAGACACGTGGAAAAAACGTACAAAACAAGAGATTGGAGACGTCAAGATTTTGGACGAATTTTTTAAGAATTTTCAAATTTTCAGAAAGGATGTTCCAGATGAGTTCAAAAACGAAATACTCAGATCTTCACCAAACTTTGCAGGGATACATTGGATGTCAAGACACGTGGAAAAAACGTACAAAACAAGAGATTGGAGACATCAAGATTTTGGACGAATTTTTCAAAAATTTTCAAATTTTCAGATAGGAGGTTCCAGATAAGGTCAAAAACTACATACTCAGATCTTCACCAAACTTTGCAGGGATACATTGGATGTCAAGACACGTGGAAAAACATACAAAACATAGGATTGGGGATATCACGATTTTGGTCAAATTTTTTAAGAATTTTCAAATTTTCAGATAGGAGGTTCCATATAAGGTCAAAAACGACATACTCAGATCTTCACCAAACTTTGCATGGATACATTGGATATCAAGACACGTGGAAAAAACATACAAAACATAGGATTGGGGACATCAAGATTTTGGACAAATTTTTTAAGAATTTTCAAATTTTCAGAAAGGAGGTTCCATATAAGGTCAAAAACTACATACTCAGATCTTCACCAAACATTGCAGGGATACATTGGATGTCAAGAAACGTGGAAAAAACGAACGAAACAAGAGAATGGAGACATCAAGATTTTGGACGAATTTTTGAAGAATTTTCAAATTTTCAGATAGGAGGTTCCAGATAAGGTCAAAAAGTACATACTCAGATCTTCACCAAACGTTGCAGGGATACTTTGCATGTCAAGACACGTGGAAAAACGTACAAAACAAGAGATTGGAGACATCAAGATTTTCGACGAATTTTTGAAGAATTTTCAAATTTTCAGATGGGAGGTTCCAGATAAGGTCAAAAACGACATACTCAGATCTTCACCAAACTTTGCATGGATACATTGGATGTCAAGACACGTGGAAAAAACATACAATACATAGGATTGGGGACATCAAGATTTTGGACGAATTTTTTAAGAATTTTCAAATTTTCAGAAAGGAGGTTCCATATAAGGTCAAAAACTACATACTCAGATCTTCACCATACTTTGCAGGGATACAATGGATGTCAAGACACGTGGAAAAAACGTACAAAACAAGAGATTGAGGTCATCAAGATTTTGGACGGATTTTTTAGGAATTTTCAAATTTTCAGATGGGAGGTTCCAGATAAGGTCAAAAACTACATACTCAGATCTTCACCAAACTTTGCAGGGATACATTGGATGTCAAGACACGTGGAAAAAACGTACAAAACAAGAGATTGGAGACATCAAGATTTTGGATGAATTTTTTAAGAATTTTCAAATTTTCAGATAGGAGGTTCCATATAAGGTCAAAAACTACATACTCAGATCTTCACCAAACTTTGCATGGATACATTGGATGTCAAGACACGTGGAAAAAACGTACAAAACAAGAGATTGGTGTCATCAAGGTTTTGGACGAATTTTTGAAGAATTTTCAAATTTTCAGATAGGAGGTTCCAGATAAGGTCAAAAACTACATACTCAGATCTTCACCAAACGTTGCAGGGATACTTTGCATGTCAAGACACGTGGAAAAAACGTACAAAACAAGAGATTGGAGACATCAAGATTTTCGACGAATTTTTTAAGAATTTTCAAATTTTCAGATAGGAGGTTCCAGATAAGGTCAAAAACTACATACTCAGATCTTCACCAAACTTTGCAGGGATACATTGGATGTCAAGACACGTGGAAAAAACGTACAAAACATAGGATTAGGGACATCAAGATTTTGGACGAATTTTTTAAGAATTTTCAAATTTTCAGATAGGAGGTTCCATATAAGGTCAAAAACTACTTACTCAGATCTTCACCAAACTTTGCATGGATACATTGGATGTCAAGACACGTGGAAAAAACGTACAAAACAAGAGATTGGTGTCATCAAGATTTTGGACGAATTTTTGAAGAATTTTCAAATTTTCAGATAGGAGGTTCCAGATAAGGTCAAAAACTACATACTCAGATCTTCACCAAACGTTGCAGGGATACTTTGCATGTCAAGACACGTGGAAAAAACGTACAAAACAAGAGATTGGAGACATCAAGATTTTCGACGAATTTTTTAAGAATTTTCAAATTTTCAGAAATGAGGTTCCAGATAAGGTCAAAAACTACATACTCAGATCTTCACCAAACTTTGCAGGGATACATTGGATGTCAAGACACGTGGCAAAAACGTACAAAACAAGAGATTGGAGACATCAAGATTTTGGTCGAATTTTTTAAGAATTTTCAAATTTTCAGATAGGAGGTTCCAGATAAGGTCAAAAACTACATACTCAGATCTTCACCAAACTTTGCAGGGATACATTGGATGTCAAGACACGTGGCAAAAACGTACAAAACAAGAGATTGGAGACATCAAGATTTTGGACGAATTTTTGAAGAATTTTCAAATTTTCAGAAAGGATGTTCCAGATAAGGTTAAAAACGACATACTCAGATCTTCACCAAACTTTGCAGGGATACATTGGATGTCAAGACACGTGGAAAGAACGTAGAAAACAAGAGATTGGAGACATCAAGATTTTGGACGAATTTTTTAAGAATTTTCAAATTTTCAGATAGGAGGTTCCAGATAAGGTCAAAAACTACATACTCAGATCTTCACCAAACTTTGCAGGGATACATTGGATGTCAAGACACGTGGAAAAAACGTACAAAACAAGAGATTGGAGACATCAAGATTTTGGACGAATTTTTGAGGAATTTTCAAATTTTCAGAAATGAGGTTCCAGATAAGGTCAAAAACTACATACTCAGATCTTCACCAAACTTTGCAGGGATACATTGGATGTCAAGACACGTGGGAAAAACGTACAAAACAAGAGATTGGAGACATCAAGATTTTGGACGAATTTTTTAAGATTTTTCAAATTTTCAGATAGGAGGTTCCAGATAAGGTCAAAAACTACATACTCAGATCTTCACCAAACATTGCAGGGATACATTGGATGTCAAGACACGTGGGAAAAACGTACAAAACAAGAGATTGGAGACATCAAGATTTTGGACGAATTTTTTAAGAATTTTCAAATTTTCAGATGGGAGGTTCCAGATAAGGTCAAAAACTACATACTCAGATCTTCACCAAACTTTGCAGGGATACATTGGATGTCAAGACACGTGGAAAAAACGTACAAAACAAGAGATTGGAGACGTCAAGATTTTGTACGAATTTGTTAAGAATTTTCAAATTTTCAGAAAGGATGTTCCAGATGAGTTCAAAAACGACATACTCAGATCTTCACCAAACTTTTCAGGGATACATTGGATGTCAAGACACGTGGAAAAAACATACAAAACATAGGATTGGGGACATCAAGATTTTGGACGAATTTGTTAAGAATTTTCAAATTTTCAGATGGGAGGTTCCAGATAAGGTCAAAAACGACATACTCAGATCTTCACCAAACTTTGCATGGATACATTGGATGTCAAGACACGTGGAAAAAACATACAAAACATAGGATTGGGGACATCAAGATTTTGGACGAATTTTTTAAGAATTTTCAAATTTTCAGAAAGGAGGTTCCATATAAAGTCAAAAACTACATACTCAGATCTTCACCAAACTTTGCAGGGATACAATGGATGTCAAGACACGTGGAAAAAACGTACAAAACAAGAGATTGAGGTCATCAAGATTTTGGACGGATTTTTGAAGAATTTTCAAATTTTCAGATGGGAGGTTCCAGATAAGGTCAAAAACTACATACTCAGATCTTCACCAAACTTTGCATGGATACATTGGAGGTCAAGACACGTGGAAAAAACGTACAAAACATAGGATTAGGGACATCAAGATTTTGGACGAATTTTTTAAGAATTTTCAAATTTTCAGATAGGAGGTTCCATATAAGGTCAAAAACTACTTACTCAGATCTTCACCAAACTTTGCATGGATACATTGGATGTCAAGACACGTGGAAAAAACGTACAAAACAAGAGATTGGTGTCATCAAGATTTTGGACGAATTTTTGAAGAATTTTCAAATTTTCAGATAGGAGGTTCCAGATAAGGTCAAAAACTACATACTCAGATCTTCACCAAACGTTGCAGGGATACTTTGCATGTCAAGACACGTGGAAAAACGTACAAAACAAGAGATTGGAGACATCAAGGTTTTGGACGAATTTTTGAGGAATTTTCAAATTTTCAGAAATGAGGTTCCAGATAAGGTCAAAAACTACATACTCAGATCTTCACCAAACTTTGCAGGGATACATTGGATGTCAAGACACGTGGCAAAAACGTACAAAACAAGAGATTGGAGACATCAAGATTTTGGACGAAT
>NW_028143393.1:0-109000 GCF_977018435.1 Lepisma saccharinum | reverse complement strand
ATGAGATTCTGATGCTTGATGTCAGAGTCAAGAAATTGAGAAGTGATTTACAAGCTTTACAGACCACACTCAATGCCAGTCTTCAATTAGAAATTACAAATTTACAATCACAATGCATGGACCCTCTTCTTAAAATTGATTCCGAACTCAAAGTGCTGCTTCAGAAATATACTGATTTGGCCACATTGGATAATTTTCAAAGTTTAGAAGAGGCTGTAACAGCTCTTCAAGCCAAATTTAAGACCCAGGCTAACAACTCTGAGCAATTGAAACAGCAACTGGAGGAACAGATAAATAATGTCCAGACACAGCTCCAAACAATTGTCAAAAGCATAAAATCACAAGAAGATTTTGATCTAGTGATTTCCACTCTAAAAGAACAGATTCAGTCACTCCAGATACCTAATCTGGATCCTCTGAACAATGCCATAGCCGAGGTTAAAGAAAAAATTGAGACACTTGAAAATTTTATGAACAACTTGCCATCTTCTGATGCTTTGAATGCAATAACTCGGAGTGTTGCAAATATCAAGCTGCAACTTGAAACATATGAAGATTTTGGAAAAATTCAAAGTTCCATAACCCATCTTGAAGGTACAATAGCAGCAGTGCAAAGTGATTTGGCAAATGTACTAGAATCTCGCCTGCCCGGGATTGTAGACACCCTTGTCAGTGTCCAGCAACAGATCACAAAGCTTGAAAACCTCAACACCGAATCTGAGCTATCTTATTTTCATCATTTGATCGATGATATCCAAACAAAGCTTGAAATTTTACAACAATCAACACCCTCTCAGGCAGATATAGCCCTGCTCCAAAATGCTATGCAAAATGTGGCTGATGCTTCTGAATTAAACAATGTAAAATTGGCACTTGAATTTTTGCAGAATACAGTATCAAATCTCCCTACATCACAGGAACTTAAAAATATTAAGAGAGCTGTGAATAGGATATTGAAATCAGAAGATATCAAGAATATCCAAGCAGAGATCAAACATCTCACTCAGACAGTGGCCACTCTACCAACCAATCAACATATTAATGAACTGCATGCCTTGTTTGAGGATATCAGAAGACAGGTCCATGATCTTACTGCTCAAAATTCAAAATTGGCAGTTGTTGAAAATTTGCAACAAATTGTAGCTAATATCAAGCAACAGCTAGGAACCATGGAATCCAATCAAGCAAATGCTCTGTCTGTTTTTGCCACCCAGCTTCAAGAGATTGTGCAACAATACAAGAAACTTGTTGTGGACATAAAGATCAAGCCAGGCCACGATGATGTTGTTAGGACCATCAATGAGCATCTTGAATCTGTAACAAGCAGATTGCTCACAGCAGAAAAAGAAATAACGGGCATAATCGAGAATCCAAAACATACAGTAATTCTTGAATTGTACAGCATCCCCAACAAAGAATATGATTCTCCATTTACACCAGGTGGGAAAATATATATGCTGTCCCCTGCACAATTTTATTACCAGTTTTTTGTTGGAGGCACACTGAGACCAATCAAGATCAAATATTGGCATCAGCCACAGGCACACCACTACCCTACCTTATCAATAACAAATGCTGAGAACAAACCGAAAATCAGCAGTGTCGAGTTAGAGGATTTTACAGACCCCAATACATTAGAAACAGCCTATACTGAAGATGATGGCTCTCTGGAATTTAAAATACAAATAGGGGACAAATTATATTTAGAAAATCCTGCAGTATCAGCTGCTGAACATCCCATAGTTGCAATATTCTTGTTTACATATTATGTCTAGACAAATTATTGTTGATGAACTACACAGACAGGCCAGACATCATTTTAAGAGACTCCCAGTAGTCACAAAGGGCATAGATGATTTATGGCAGAGCGACTTGATTGAGTTGTCAAGTGGACAGTTGAAAAACTTAGACAAAATCAACAAGGGCTACAAGTATCTACTCACTGTCATAGATACATTTTCAAAATTTGCCTGGGCTGTGCCACTCAAATCCAAGACTGGAAAATGTGTTACAGAAGCCCTCAGGACAATCATCAATCATTCAGGAAGATCACCGCGCTATTTGCAAACGGATAATGGCAAAGAATTTTATAATTCAGTGTTCCAACAATTTATTAAAAGCCAGGCAATAAAACATTACTCGAGTTACAGTGATCTCAAAGCCTCAATTGTAGAGAGATTCAACAGAACCTTAAAAAATCTTATGTATAAACAATTTACCCTCCAAGGTAATTATAAATGGCTTAATATTCTTCCAGAACTTCTACATAAATATAACAACTCGGTCCATTCCACAATCAACATGAAACCCTCTGAAGTAACTTCATCTGATGAGCAAAAATTGATCAGGACTGTTTATTATCCTAGATACCAGCCAACAACAAGAAGGGCCAAATACAGGGTGGGGGATCAAGTAAGAATCAGCAAATATAAGCACTTATTCAAAAGAGGCTTTACGAGAAACTGGAGCACCGAATTATTTACAGTGGTTCAAGTTAAACCCGGGACCCTTAACACATATATAATAAAAGATCACCGAGGAGAAATTCTCAAAGGCCGATTCTATGAACAAGAGCTCAGCAAAACTAAACAGCCTGACACATATCTCATAGAAAAAATCATTCGCAGAAAAGGCAACAAGTTACTTGTCAAATGGCTAGGTCATCCGGAAAACAGCTGGATCGATGCAGACAAAGTGATAATATGAGCACCTGGGATGTTATAAAAAGGCTGCCAGAACCTGAACAACAGAATAAGATAAATGGAGTGCTGCTGCCTGATAATATTAGGTGTCTTATTGTTGGGCCATCAGCTTGTGGTAAAACTACACTAATGGTTGATAATTTTTTATTGGCACCCAACTGGTTAGACTGGAAAAACAGGCACTTGTATGTCTTCTCTAAGAGCTTGGAACAATTAAAATATCAGCAGCTGATGAAGCTATACGATGGATTGGATATTGCCACTTTTGAACCAGATGTTAAGCCACTTGATGAATGTCTCGATAATTCTGTTGTTGTGTTTGATGACATTATACTGGATAATCAAAACAAGGTTAGAAATTTCTTTACACAGGGCCGACACAAAAACATTGACTGCTTCTACCTGGCACAGACTTTTTCTAAAATTCCGAAGCAGCTGATCCGAGACAACAGCAATTTTATATGTGTGTTTCATCAAGATCATACCAACCTCAAACACATACACGATGAATATGTAGGTGGGGACTTGAGCTACAATGATTTTTCCAAATTTTGCAGCAAGTGCTGGAACTATGACAGTTATGGGTTTGTCACAATTGATATGACAAGAACACCTAACACTGGCAAATACAGAAATAAAATCAACGATTTTCTAGACGTTGAGACATAAATAAACAACCATGAAACGACCAGTCATTGATGATCTTAAGTTAAGAGATTATCTTGTAAAAAGATTTAAGGGATGGAAATCAGAGAACCGTGGAATTTATGAAAAACACAAACAAACAGAACAGCCTGTAATTGATGCTATTAATAATTTAGGTAAGAATATCAAAACTGTTACAGAGCAAAATCAAGATTTGATCACAGAGCTTGTGCCTGTAGCTGCAAGGAACATATTAGATTATCCATTCACCCCACTTTCCAGCATTCATACACCTAGTCCTGTTGCTCCTAGAAGAATTGAAGCTACTCTGGATCCTATTGAATTGGGTCTTCTTGCTCAAAAATATTTAACCACACCTAAAGACAATAAAGATGAGGTGTTTGGCTTATATGCTGACACAGAGCTTGATGGCAGCATTATTCATAGAATCGGTAATTTCAGAGTAACTTTTATGGGGGATGATATCATTGTTTATTCAGAATCTCGTCTCGGAGAAAAAGGTGCTTTTGTTAAGTACCCCGGCACACCTGGATTGTGGGAATTGATGACTAGGAAAAGGCCTGGCAGCTATACAGATCAAGATTATGAACATTACAAAGAAATATTAATAAAATCAGATGCTCTATACCAGAACAATGATCCCACACAAAAAAGAGTCAAGTCGAGCAGTGGGGCAAAATACAACAATTTAATCAAGCCCATATGGTCACAGATTAAGACTGGCAGTGGGATCAAGCAATACAACACCCTGCCTAAAGAATTTGTGTGGGTTGATGATGTCAGGAAACTTGTGGATAGGTTGTTGGTGATAGCTGGGGAGGAAAATGCTGGCAACCACAATTTTTACAATGAAAAGGTTGGAATTATGGACATGATAAGCACAAAATTGTCTAATTTTATAGTGAATGACCCTAAGGGGATTGGATATCTCATAAAAATTATTAATACTCTACCACCTAAATTTTGGAATATTTCTGAGGGTCGGGGGTTGGTTAATGACATTATAAACAAGCTGCCATTTGAACTGCACATTCCAGGCTATCAGTATTGTGGTCCAGGCACAAAATTGGACCATAGATTAAACAGAGGGGACCCTGGTGTTAATCCCCTAGATGCTGCTTGCAGAGACCATGACATAGCATACAACACACATACCGACCTTGACAAGAGACATGTTGCAGACAAGAAATTAGAAGAGGCTGCATTTGGCAGATTTGTAAGCAAAGATGCTTCTTTGAGTGAAAAAATAGCAGCATTGGGAACCACCATAGCTATGAGCACCAAACAAAAACTGGGGTGGGGGTTGTGAATATGTATATAATAAACCTACAATGAAGGCCAAGGGTGTTATGTATCAAATACCTTATGCAGGTCTCAAATCTCTTAAAACTATTGACAGTCTTTTGACCAAAAAGCAGCGCAAGAAGAAAAGCTCTTGTCTTGCAAAGGGTCATGGTATGAAATTGTTGCTTAGCACCCCCCAATTAAAAAAATTACAGCAATCAAGGAAAAAATCACATGTGGGGGGTTTCATATTTACTATCCCTGCCATCTTAGCTGCTCTCGGGGCTGTTGGGAGCTTGGCTGGGGGATCAGCTGCCATAGCAAAAACAGTAATAGATGCCAAGAAAAATAGGGCAGAATTAGATGAGCAGAGGCGCCATAACCTGGCAATGGAGAAAAAAGGCAAAGGTCTTAAGAGAGCCATGAATAAGTTTAAAAAAAACAAGAGGCGCTTACAAACCAAGATATTGAAGCTTTAATCAAGCCATTGGGCATCAAACATTTTAGAGGTGTGTACATGTCTGATTCTTTACCGGAACAACCACTCAACAAAGAGTGTGGCATTGTTAATTTGGATGAGTACAAAAATCAGGGCACTCACTGGATCTGTTATCTTAAATATTTAAACGATGAGGCATTTGTGTTTGATTCATTTGGAGGTGTTCCACCTGAAAATTTAGTAAAATATCTAAAATCAGCTAATCTTTATTACAATAATGCCCGTGTTCAAAATTTCAAAGATGTTAATTGCGGACATTTGTGTTTATCTGTTCTTAGATATATGTCTCAAATAAATAAACCATCAATTGAAGATTTTCAAAAGGCCCTGTGGTATCTGAAACATCATGGGGGTATTCCATCTCACCAGCCAAAATTCAATATTGAAACTCAAATTACATGATGATATAGTGTATCCCAAAACAATAGCTCTCAGAGCATTTTACGGCATGTACTTGATCCCTAATATTACTCACCACAACAACACAATTGCAGTAGGGGATCAAAAAATTGTCATCACTCCAGGGCAGTATAATCTGTCCACTCTAAATGCTCACTTACCCAGAGGTGTGGTGTTAAGTCAAAATTCTGTCACTCACAGAGTAGAGATTGTATCTGCTACGGAGACAGTACATCTGGGTACTATAGGAGAGCTGTTAGGATTTGAGAACAACACAAAACTCGAACCGGCCATCAAACACACTGCTATGAATATACCTAAATTCTTGGCCATAGAGACTCTGAATATTCACTGTAATGTGGCCGAGGGTATGATCACCAAATCAAATGGCATAGGCACTCACAAACAAACCGGCATCATTGCAACATTCAAACCTAATTCCGAATTTATGGAGCCAATCATCTACAATCCATCTCCAACATTATATTTTCCTGTGTGCCATAATAGAATAGATTACATTGAGTTGATGGTCACTAATGAAAAAGAAGAATTAGTTGATTTTGCTGGAGCCACAACAACTGCTATCATAGAGATTAATATTTAAATAAAAATACATACAATGGAAAATATTGAGAGTTATGAGCTACAATCATTCCCCCCAAACAGGAGGACATTTGCAAATTTAAATCAACCCAACACGGAGATCGAGGTTGATCTTGATGTAGGGGATGGCTTTATACACCCCCACAGAGCAGATCTATACATCAAATTTGATGTTGTAAAGCTCGATGGAACAGATTATCCGGCAAATACAAATATAAGATTGGTGGATAATTTTGTGCCGCATCTCTTCTCTGAAATTGAGATCAGAAAACATGGCGTTGTTATAAACAGAATAGATTATCCCGGCATTACCTCCACAGCTTTGGCCACATTAAAATTATCCAAAACCGAAGCTTCATACTACAAAATAGGTGGATTTGAAGCTGGTGATAAGATATTAACCAAGAACCACACAGTGCTGTTCCCCATGCGCCTGTTGCCAGGATTCTTCTCGGATTACAAAGATATTATGTGGAAGGGTGGTTTAAGAATTACATTTAGAAGAGCTGCCAATGATAACAATGCTTTGATGAGGTACAGCACATTAAACCCTACGGGGGAAGCTATGCCTAATACCCTACCTGATGAGGGCAAGTGCATTATTCAGACTATGGAGCTAAGAATCCCCGTTGTTGAATATGAGGCCAGTTACGCTCTTAAATACAAAGCAGATATCCTAAAAAATCCACAGGTTCCTCTTCAATTTTACACATATCAATGCGTACAGAAGCCTGCCTCTGGTACTTATTATGAATTTGATGCGACAACTTCATTCTCCAGTATTCAATTTGACATGCCCGATTTTGTAGTGGTACTGTTTCAGACTGGAAGACACAACAATCAGGAAAAAAATTCAAGTAGATTTGATAACTGCAACATCAAGAACATATATCTTAAAAATGGCAGAAATGAGGTATTCCCTAGGGAAAATTATAATTTAGACATGTCCCAGAATGATTTTCTTAAATTATATGAGGCTTTTTCTTCCTTCAAGCGCGTCACTACTGGCAATACTGACCTGTACTACACTCCAGATGAATTCAAGACACGGAGACCCATGTTTGTAATTAACACTTCAAAAAGAAAACAGGTTGTAGTGAATGATAGAACAAACATTAAAATTATCTGTGAATTCCACGAGGCTTTACCAGATGACACCATATGTAGCGTTATTCTCATAGGTGAAAAATCATATGTTTATGATGTAAGAAATGAGCGGGTCACAGAGCAGTTCTAGAAGCACAATTCAGGGCTTCCCCCATGGCGCAGTGGTAGCGTCATTGCCTTGTAATCAAGGGGTCCCGGGTTCGATACCCGGTAGAGGCACAAGTAGTTCGGATCCCACTTTAAAACTGTAGGGCCAGTCCCGATTAGCCTTACTGTGCATAAAATAGACTTAAAACAGCAACTCGAACTAGAAACACGATTTAAACACAGAAACCCTTTGGATATAAAACAATACTTTACCGTCAGTTACCTACCCATTTTACCTACCCAGCACATCTGCCATTGCAATTATTTTGTTGCGACAATACCAAACCTTTGCATGACAATATCCGAGAAGGCAATTCCTCAATATGATGAAATGGTCTCTGAAAGAGGGGGGAGGGGGGGGAAAGGGGGGGGGGGCACAGTACAGATAAGAATTTCTCTTTGAGTCCCATGACAAATGACACGTAATTTCCCTCGGAAAAGGCACAGTACAGTTTATTCCAACAGATAAAATCTCCCAGGCATACAGAAAGAAGACAATTACTCTTTGATGATGAATAACTCTGAAAGGACACAATAAAGATTTTATCTGTTGGCATACAACTCACGGGCATGCAATAATTTATTGTTGAGCGAAACATAGAACTGATCAAAAAGATTAGAAAGAACATGCAATGTTTACTTGACCTCCATTCTATTGTATCGATCAGGCAGTTTTGCCCGTATTGTTTTACCCAGATAACAAAACTCTGGTGATTCTTAATAGAGAATAATTTTGCTCTGTTATACAACATTTTTACTAAATTTAAGATCTGGGGGCTATCAACAAAACAAAATTATTCTCAAAATCTCACGTATGGAATGCCACATCTATCAGGACTCGAACCCAAAGCCCCTTGTTTACAAAACTACAATATTAACATTTTGCCATCAGATTTTATGAGGACTCAAACCCGAACCTTTTGATTACAAGACAATGCACCACACTCCACTCGGTCTCAGAACCCAATAGATATCAATTCAAGATTCCTGGGATTTTGACAGAAAAACATACTACAAGCTTAATTTCTGGTGTGGCCAAAAATTGACAAGCTTATGTACAAAAATCTGGATGATGCAAGTTTTAAGTATAAACAAATCAATCTGAGGAAGCTCTTCGTTTCTGAAAAATTCCCGAGGGCATTTTTACAAAAATCTTGAATTAGACAAGATTCCACACTTGCTCAAAAACTCATATGCTCATGTTAAGCAAGTTTTAAGTGTAGCAAAGCTGCTTGAGGGGATGCTCTTCCTTTCTCGCGCTGTCCATAGCACAAAACCCACTACTTCTTGTTTTGTACGTTTTTTCCGCGTGTCTTGACATGCAAAGTATTCCTGCAAAGTTTGGTGAAGATCTGAGTATGTAGTTTTTGACCTCATCTGGAACCTCCTATCTGAAAATTTGAAAATTCTTAAAAAATTCGTCCAAAATTTTGATGTCTCCAATCTCTTGTTTTGTACGTTTTTTCCACGTGTCTTGACATCCAATGTATCCCTGCAATGTTTGGTGAAGATCTGAGTATGTAGTTTTTGACCTTATCTGGAACCTCCCATCTGAAAATTTGAAAATTCCTAAAAAATCCGTCCAAAATCTTGATGACCCCAATCTCTTGTTTTGTACGTTTTTTCCACGTGTCTTGACATCCAATGTATCCCTGCAAAGTTTGGTGAAGATCTGAGTATGTAGTTTTTGACCTTATCTGGAACCTCCTATCTGAAAATTTGAAAATTCTTAAAAAATTCGTCCAAAATCTTGATGTCTCCAATCTCTTGTTTTGTACGTTTTTTCCACGTGTCTTGATATCCAATGTATCCCTGCAAAGTTTGGTGAAGATCTGAGTATGTAGTTTTTGACCTTATATGGAACCTCCTATCTGAAAATTTGAAAATTCTTAAAAAATTCGTCCAAAATCTTGATGTCTCCAATCTCTTGTTTTGTACGTTTTTTCCACGTGTCTCGACCTCCAATGGATCCCTGCAAAGTTTGGTGAAGATCTGAGTATGTAGTTTTTGACCTTATCTGGAACCTCCCATCTGAAAATTTGAAAATTCCTAAAAAATCCGTCCAAAATCTTGATGACCCCAATCTCTTGTTTTGTACGTTTTTTCCACGTGTCTTGACATCCAATGTATCCCTGCAAAGTTTGGTGAAGATCTGAGTATGTAGTTTTTGACCTTATCTGGAACCTCCTATCTGAAAATTTGAAAATTCTTAAAAAATTCGTCGAAAATCTTGATGTCTCCAATCTTTTGTTTTGTACGTTTTTTCCACGTGTCTTGACATCCAATGTATCCCTGCAAAGTTTGGTGAAGATCTGAGTATGTAGTTTTTGACCTTATATGGAACCTCCTATCTGAAAATTTGAAAATTCTTAAAAAATTCGTCCAAAATCTTGATGTCTCCAATCTCTTGTTTTGTACGTTTTTTCCACGTGTCTCGACCTCCAATGGATCCCTGCAAAGTTTGGTGAAGATCTGAGTATGTCGTTTTTGACCTTATCTGGAACCTCCCATCTGAAAATTTGAAAATTCTTAAAAAATTCGTCGAAAATCTTGATGTCTCCGATCTCTTGTTTTGTACGTTTTTTCCACGTGTCTTGACATGCAAAGTATTCCTGCAAAGTTTGGTGAAGATCTGAGTATGTAGTTTTTGACCTCATCTGGAACCTCCTATCTGAAAATTTGAAAATTCTTAAAAAATTCGTCCAAAATTTTGATGTCTCCAATCTCTTGTTTTGTACGTTTTTTCCACGTGTCTTGACATCCAATGTATTCCTGCAATGTTTGGTGGAGATCTGAGTATGTAGTTTTAGACCTTATCTGGAACCTCCTATCTGAAAATTTGAAAATTCTTCAAAAATTCGTCCAAAATCTTGATGTCTCCAATCTCTTGTTTTGTACGTTTTTTCCACGTGTCTCGACCTCCAATTGATCCCTGCAAAGTTTGGTGAAGATCTGAGTATGTCGTTTTTGACCTTATCTGGAACATCCTTTCTGAAAATTTGAAAATTCTTAAAAAATTCGACCAAAATCTTGATGTCTCCAATCTTTTGTTTTGTACGTTTTTTCCACGTGTCTTGACACATAATGTATCCATGCAAAGTTTGGTGAAGATCTGAGTATGTAGTTTTTGACCTTATATGGAACCTCCTATCTGAAAATTTGAAAATTCTTAAAAAATTCGTCCAAAATCTTGATGTCTCCAATCTCTTGTTTTGTACGTTTTTTCCACGTGTCTTGACATCCAATGTATCCCTGCAAAGTTTGGTGAAGATCTGAGTATGTAGTTTTTGACCTTATCTGGAACCTCCCATCTGAAAATTTGAAAATTCCTAAAAAATCCGTGCAAAATCTTGATGACCCCAATCTCTTGTTTTGTACGTTTTTTCCACGTGTCTTGACATCCAATGTATTCCTGCAATGTTTGGTGAAGATCTGAGTATGTAGTTTTTGACCTTATAAGGAACCTCCTATCTGAAAATTTGAAAATTCTTAAAAAATTCGACCAAAATCTTGATGTTCCGAATCCTATGTTTTGTATGTTTTTTCCACGTGTCTTGACACATAATGTATCCATGCAAAGTTTGGTGAAGATCTGAGTATGTCGTTTTTGACCTTATCTGGAACCTCCCATCTGAAAATTTGAAAATTCTTAAAAAATTCGTCGAAAATCTTGATGTCTCCGATCTCTTGTTTTGTACGTTTTTTCCACGTGTCTTGACATGCAAAGTATTCCTGCAAAGTTTGGTGAAGATCTGAGTATGTAGTTTTTGACCTCATCTGGAACCTCCTATCTGAAAATTTGAAAATTCTTAAAAAATTCGTCCAAAATTTGGATGTCTCCAATCTCTTGTTTTGTACGTTTTTTCCACGTGTCTTGACATCCAATGTATCCCTGCAATGTTTGGTGAAGATCTGAGTATGTAGTTTTTGACCTTATCTGGAACCTCCCATCTGAAAATTTGAAAATTCCTAAAAAATCCGTCCAAAATCTTGATGACCCCAATCTCTTGTTTTGTACGTTTTTTCCACGTGTCTTGACATCCAATGTATCCCTGCAAAGTTTGGTGAAGATCTGAGTATGTAGTTTTTGACCTTATCTGGAACCTCCTATCTGAAAATTTGAAAATTCTTAAAAAATTCGTCCAAAATCTTGATGTCTCCAATCTCTTGTTTTGTACGTTTTTTCCACGTGTCTTGATATCCAATGTATCCCTGCAAAGTTTGGTGAAGATCTGAGTATGTCGTTTTTGACCTTATCTGGAACATCCTTTCTGAAAATTTGAAAATTGTTAAAAAATTCGTCCAAAATCTTGATGTCTCCAATCTCTTTTTTGTACGTTTTTTCCACGTGTCTTGACATCCAATGTATCCCTGCAAAGTTTGGTGAAGATCTGAGTATGTAGTTTTTGACCTTATCTGGAACCTCCCATCTGAAAATTTGAAAATTCCTAAAAAATTCGTGCAAAATCTTGATGACCCCAATCTCTTGTTTTGTACGTTTTTTCCACGTGTCTTGACATCCAATGTATTCCTGCAATGTTTGGTGAAGATCTGAGTATGTAGTTTTTGACCTTATATGGAACCTCCTATCTGAAAATTTGAAAATTCTTAAAAAATTCGACCAAAATCTTGATGTTCCGAATCCTATGTTTTGTATGTTTTTTCCACGTGTCTTGACACATAATGTATCCATGCAAAGTTTGGTGAAGATCTGAGTATGTCGTTTTTGACCTTATCTGGAACCTCCCATCTGAAAATTTGAAAATTCTTAAAAAATTCGTCGAAAATCTTGATGTCTCCGATCTCTTGTTTTGTACGTTTTTTCCACGTGTCTTGACATCCAATGTATCCCTGCAATGTTTGGTGAAGATCTGAGTATGTAGTTTTTGACCTTATCTGGAACCTCCCATTTGAAAATTTGAAAATTCCTAAAAAATCCGTCCAAAATCTTGATGACCCCAATCTCTTGTTTTGTACTTTTTTTCCACGTGTCTCGACCTCCAATGTATCCCTGCAAAGTTTGGTGAAGATCTGAGTATGTAGTTTTTGACCTTATATGGAACCTCCTATCTGAAAATTTGAAAATTCTTAAAAAATTCGTCCAAAATCTTGATGTCACCAATCCTATGTTTTGTATGTTTTTTCCACGTGTCTTGACATCCAATGTATCCATGCAAAGTTTGGTGAAGATCTGAGTATGTCGTTTTTGACCTTATCTGGAACCTCCCATCTGAAAATTTGAAAATTCTTAAAAAATTCGTCGAAAATCTTGATGTCTCCGATCTCTTGTTTTGTACGTTTTTTCCACGTGTCTTGACATGCAAAGTATTCCTGCAAAGTTTGGTGAAGATCTGAGTATGTAGTTTTTGACCTCATCTGGAACCTCCTATCTGAAAATTTGAAAATTCTTAAAAAATTCGTCCAAAATTTTGATGTCTCCAATCTCTTGTTTTGTACGTTTTTTCCACGTGTCTTGACATCCAATGTATTCCTGCAATGTTGGTGGAGAACTGAGTATGTAGTTTTAGACCTTATCTGGAACCTCCTATCTGAAAATTTGAAAATTCTTCAAAAATTCGTCCAAAATCTTGATGTCTCCAATCTCTTGTTTTGTACGTTTTTTCCACGTGTCTCGACCTCCAATGGATCCCTGCAAAGTTTGGTGAAGATCTGAGTATGTCGTTTTTGACCTTATCTGGATCATCCTTTCTGAAAATTTGAAAATTCTTAAAAAATTCGACCAAAATCTTGATGTCTCCAATCTTTTGTTTTGTACGTTTTTTCCACGTGTCTTGACACATAATGTATCCATGCAAAGTTTGGTGAAGATCTGAGTATGTAGTTTTTGACCTTATATGGAACCTCCTATCTGAAAATTTGAAAATTCTTAAAAAATTCGTCCAAAATCTTGATGTCTCCAATCTCTTGTTTTGTACGTTTTTCCACGTGTCTTGACATCGAATGTATCCCTGCAAAGTTTGGTGAAGATCTGAGTATGTAGTTTTTGACCTTATCTGGAACCTCCCATCTGAAAATTTGAAAATTCCTAAAAAATCCGTGCAAAATCTTGATGACCCCAATCTCTTGTTTTGTACGTTTTTTCCACGTGTCTTGACATTCAATGTATTCCTGCAATGTTTGGTGAAGATCTGAGTATGTAGTTTTTGACCTTATATGGAACCTCCTATCTGAAAATTTGAAAATTCTTAAAAAATTCGACCAAAATCTTGATGTTCCGAATCCTATGTTTTGTATGTTTTTTCCACGTGTCTTGACACATAATGTATCCATGCAAAGTTTGGTGAAGATCTGAGTATGTCGTTTTTGACCTTATCTGGAACCTCCCATCTGAAAATTTGAAAATTCTTAAAAAATTCGTCGAAAATCTTGATGTCTCCGATCTCTTGTTTTGTACGTTTTTTCCACGTGTCTTGACATGCAAAGTATTCCTGCAAAGTTTGGTGAAGATCTGAGTATGTAGTTTTTGACCTCATCTGGAACCTCCTATCTGAAAATTTGAAAATTCTTAAAAAATTCGTCCAAAATTTTGATGTCTCCAATCTCTTGTTTTGTACGTTTTTTCCACGTGTCTTGACATCCAATGTATCCCTGCAATGTTTGGTGAAGATCTGAGTATGTAGTTTTTGACCTTATCTGGAACCTCCCATCTGAAAATTTGAAAATTCCTAAAAAATCCGTCCAAAATCTTGATGACCCCAATCTCTTGTTTTGTACGTTTTTTCCACGTGTCTTGACATCCAATGTATCCCTGCAAAGTTTGGTGAAGATCTGAGTATGTAGTTTTTGACCTTATCTGGAACCTCCTATCTGAAAATTTGAAAATTCTTAAAAAATTCGTCCAAAATCTTGATGTCTCCAATCTCTTGTTTTGTACGTTTTTTCCACGTGTCTTGATATCCAATGTATCCCTGCAAAGTTTGGTGAAGATCTGAGTATGTCGTTTTTGACCTTATCTGGAACATCCTTTCTGAAAATTTGAAAATTGTTAAAAAATTCGTCCAAAATCTTGATGTCTCCAATCTCTTTTTTGTACGTTTTTTCCACGTGTCTTGACATCAATGTATCCCTGCAAAGTTTGGTGAAGATCTGAGTATGTAGTTTTTGACCTTATCTGGAACCTCCCATCTGAAAATTTGAAAATTCTTAAAAAATTCGACCAAAATCTTGATGTCTCCAATCTTTTGTTTTGTACGTTTTTTCCACGTGTCTTGACACATAATGTATCCATGCAAAGTTTGGTGAAGATCTGAGTATGTAGTTTTTGACCTTATATGGAACCTCCTATCTGAAAATTTGAAAATTCTTAAAAAATTCGTCCAAAATCTTGATGTCTCCAATCTCTTGTTTTGTACGTTTTTTCCACGTGTCTTGACATCCAATGTATCCCTGCAAAGTTTGGTGAAGATCTGAGTATGTAGTTTTTGACCTTATCTGGAACCTCCCATCTGAAAATTTGAAAATTCCTAAAAAATCCGTGCAAAATCTTGATGACCCCAATCTCTTGTTTTGTACGTTTTTTCCACGTGTCTTGACATCCAATGTATCCATGCAAAGTTTGGTGAAGATCTGAGTATGTCGTTTTTGATCTTATCTGGAACCTCCCATCTGAAAATTTGAAAATTCTTAAAAAATTCGTCGAAAATCTTGATGTCTCCAATCTCTTGTTTTGTACGTTTTTTCCACGTGTCTTGACATGCAAAGTATTCCTGCAAAGTTTGGTGAAGATCTGAGTATGTAGTTTTTGACCTTATCTGGAACCTCCTATCTGAAAATTTGAAAATTCTTCAAAAATTCGTCGAAAATCTTGATGTCTCCAATCTCTTGTTTTGTACGTTTTTTCCACGTGTCTTGACATCCAATGTATCCCTGCAATGTTTGGTGGAGATCTGAGTATGTAGTTTTTGACCTTATCTGGGACCTCCTATCAGAAAATTTGAAAATTCTTCAAAAATTCGTCCAAAATCTTGATGTCTCCAATCTCTTGTTTTGTACGTTTTTTCCACGTGTCTTGATATCCAATGTATCCCTGCAAAGTTTGGTGAAGATCTGAGTATGTCGTTTTTGACCTTATCTGGAACATCCTTTCTGAAAATTTGAAAATTGTTAAAAAATTCGTCCAAAATCTTGATGACCCCAATCTCTTGTTTTGTACGTTTTTTCCACGTGTCTTGACATCCAATGTATCCCTGCAAAGTTTGGTGAAGATCTGAGTATGTAGTTTTTGACCTTATCTGGAACCTCCCATCTGAAAATTTGAAAATTCTTAAAAAATTCGTCCAAAATCTTGATGACCCCAATCTCTTGTTTTGTACGTTTTTTCCACGTGTCTTGACATCCAATGTATCCCTGCAAAGTTTGGTGAAGATCTGAGTATGTAGTTTTTGACCTTATCTGGAACCTCCTATCTGAAAATTTAAAAATTCTTAAAAAATTCGTCCAAAATCTTGATGTCTCCAATCTCTTGTTTTGTACGTTTTTTCCACGTGTCTTGATATCCAATGTATCCCTGCAAAGTTTGGTGAAGATCTGAGTATGTCGTTTTTGACCTTATCTGGAACATCCTTTCTGAAAATTTGAAAATTGTTAAAAAATTCGTCCAAAATCTTGATGACCCCAATCTCTTGTTTTGTACGTTTTTTCCACGTGTCTTGACATCCAATGTATCCCTGCAAAGTTTGGTGAAGATCTGAGTATGTAGTTTTTGACCTTATCTGGAACCTCCCATCTGAAAATTTGAAAATTCTTAAAAAATTCGACCAAAATCTTGATGTCTCCAATCTTTTGTTTTGTACGTTTTTTCCACGTGTCTTGACACATAATGTATCCATGCAAAGTTTGGTGAAGATCTGAGTATGTAGTTTTTGACCTTATATGGAACCTCCTATCTGAAAATTTGAAAATTCTTAAAAAATTCGTCCAAAATCTTGATGTCTCCAATCTCTTGTTTTGTACGTTTTTTCCACGTGTCTTGACATCCAATGTATCCCTGCAAAGTTTGGTGAAGATCTGAGTATGTAATTTTTGACCTTATCTGGAACCTCCCATCTGAAAATTTGAAAATTCCTAAAAAATCCGTGCAAAATCTTGATGACCCCAATCTCTTGTTTTGTACGTTTTTTCCACGTGTCTTGACATCCAATGTATTCCTGCAATGTTTGGTGAAGATCTGAGTATGTAGTTTTTGACCTTATATGGAACCTCCTATCTGAAAATTTGAAAATTCTTAAAAAATTCGACCAAAATCTTGATGTTCCGAATCCTATGTTTTGTATGTTTTTTCCACGTGTCTTGACATCCAATGTATCCATGCAAAGTTTGGTGAAGATCTGAGTATGTAGTTTTTGACCTTATATTGAACCTCCCATCTGAAAATTTGAAAATTCTTAAAAAATTCGTCCAAAATCTTGATGACCCCAATCTCTTGTTTTGTACGTTTTTTCCACGTGTCTTGACATCCAAAGTATCCCTGCAAAGTTTGGTGAAGATCTGAGTATGTAGTTTTTGACCTTATATTGAACCTACTATCTGAAAATTTGAAAATTCTTAAAAAATTCGTCCAAAATCTTGATGTCTCCAATCTCTTGTTTTGTACGTTTTTTCCACGTGTCTTGACATCCAATGTATCCATGCAAAGTTTGGTGAAGATCTGAGTATGTCGTTTTTGACCTTATCTGGAACCTCCCATCTGAAAATTTGAAAATTCTTAAAAAATTCGTCGAAAATCTTGATGTCTCCAATCTTTTGTTTTGTACGTTTTTTCCACGTGTCTTGACATGCAAAGTATCCCTGCAACGTTTGGTGAAGATCTGAGTATGTAGTTTTTGACCTTATCTGGAACCTCCTATCTGAAAATTTGAAAATTCTTCAAAAATTCGTCGAAAATCTTGATGTCTCCAATCTCTTGTTTTGTACGTTTTTTCCACGTGTCTTGACATCCAATGTATTCCTGCAATGTTTGGTGGAGATCTGAGTATGTAGTTTTAGACCTTATCTGGAACCTCCTATCTGAAAATTTGAAAATTCTTCAAAAATTCGTCCAAAATCTTGATGTCTCCAATCTCTTGTTTTGTACGTTTTTTCCACGTGTCTCGACCTCCAATGGATCCCTGCAAAGTTTGGTGAAGATCTGAGTGTCGTTTTTGACCTTATCTGGAACATCCTTTCTGAAAATTTGAAAATTCTTAAAAAATTCGTCGAAAATCTTGATGTCTCCAATCTCTTGTTTTGTACGTTTTTTCCACGTGTCTTGACATCCAATGTATCCCTGCAAAGTTTGGTGAAGATCTGAGTATGTAGTTTTTGACCTTATATGGAACCTCCCATCTGAAAATTTGAAAATTCCTAAAAAATCCGTCCAAAATCTTGATGACCCCAATCTCTTGTTTTGTACTTTCTTTCCACGTGTCTCGACCTCCAATGTATCCCTGCAAAGTTTGGTGAAGATCTGAGTATGTAGTTTTTGACCTTATATGGAACCTCCTATCTGAAAATTTGAAAATTCTTAAAAAATTCGTCCAAAATCTTGATGTCACCAATCCTATGTTTTGTATGTTTTTTCCACGTGTCTTGACATCCAATGTATCCATGCAAAGTTTGGTGAAGATCTGAGTATGTCGTTTTTGACCTTATCTGGAACCTCCCATTTGAAAATTTGAAAATTCTTAAAAAATTCGTCGAAAATCTTGATGTCTCCGATCTCTTGTTTTGTACGTTTTTTCCACGTGTCTTGACATGCAAAGTATTCCTGCAAAGTTTGGTGAAGATCTGAGTATGTAGTTTTTGACCTCATCTGGAACCTCCTATCTGAAAATTTGAAAATTCTTAAAAAATTCGTCCAAAATTTTGATGTCTCCAATCTCTTGTTTTGTACGTTTTTTCCACGTGTCTTGACATCCAATGTATCCCTGCAATGTTTGGTGAAGATCTGAGTATGTAGTTTTTGACCTTATCTGGAACCTCCCATCTGAAAATTTGAAAATTCCTAAAAAATCCGTCCAAAATCTTGATGACCCCAATCTCTTGTTTTGTACGTTTTTTCCACGTGTCTTGACATCCAATGTATCCCTGCAAAGTTTGGTGAAGATCTGAGTATGTAGTTTTTGACCTTATCTGGAACCTCCTATCTGAAAATTTGAAATTTCTTAAAAAATTCGTCCAAAATCTTGATGTCTCCAATCTCTTGTTTTGTACGTTTTTTCCTCGTGTCTTGATATCCAATGTATCCCTGCAAAGTTTGGTGAAGATCTGAGTATGTAGTTTTTGACCTTATATGGAACCTCCTATCTGAAAATTTGAAAATTCTTAAAAAATTCGTCCAAAATCTTGATGACCCCAATCTCTTGTTTTGTACGTTTTTTCCACGTGTCTTGACACATAATGTATCCATGCAAAGTTTGGTGAAGATCTCAGTATGTAGTTTTTGACCTTATTTGGAACCTCCTATCTGAAAATTTGAAAATTCTTAAAAAATTCGACCAAAATCTTGATGTCTCCAATCTTTTGTTTTGTACGTTTTTCCACGTGTCTTGACACATAATGTATCCCTGCAAAGTTTGGTGAAGATCTGAGTATGTAGTTTTTGACCTTATCTGGAACCTCCTATCTGAAAATTTGAAAATTCTTAAAAAATTCGTCGAAAATATTGATGTCTCCAATCTTTTGTTTTGTACGTTTTTTCCACGTGTCTTGACATCCAATGTATCCCTGCAAAGTTTGGTGAAGATCTGAGTATGTAGTTTTTGACCTTATATGGAACCTCCTATCTGAAAATTTGAAAATTCTTAAAAAATTCGTCCAAAATCTTGATGTCTCCAATCTCTTGTTTTGTACGTTTTTTCCACGTGTCTCGACCTCCAATGGATCCCTGCAAAGTTTGGTGAAGATCTGAGTATGTCGTTTTTGACCTTATCTGGAACCTCCCATTTGAAAATTTGAAAATTCTTAAAAAATTCGTCGAAAATCTTGATGTCTCCGATCTCTTGTTTTGTACGTTTTTTCCACGTGTCTTGACATGCAAAGTATTCCTGCAAAGTTTGGTGAAGATCTGAGTATGTAGTTTTTGACCTCATCTGGAACCTCCTATCTGAAAATTTGAAAATTCTTAAAAAATTCGTCCAAAATCTTGATGTCTCCAATCTCTTGTTTTGTACGTTTTTTCCACGTGTCTTGACATCCAATGTATCCCTGCAATGTTTGGTGAAGATCTGAGTATGTAGTTTTTGACCTTATCTGGAACCTCCCATCTGAAAATTTGAAAATTCCTAAAAAATCCGTCCAAAATCTTGATGACCCCAATCTCTTGTTTTGTACTTTTTTTCCACGTGTCTCGACCTCCAATGTATCCCTGCAAAGTTTGGTGAAGATCTGAGTATGTAGTTTTTGACCTTATATGGAACCTCCTATCTGAAAATTTGAAAATTCTAAAAAATTCTTCCAAGAACTTGATGTCACCAATCCTATGTTTTGTATGTTTTTTCCACGTGTCTTGACATCCAATGTATCCATGCAAAGTTTGGTGAAGATCTGAGTATGTCGTTTTTGACCTTATCTGGAACCTCCCATCTGAAAATTTGAAAATTCTTAAAAAATTCGTCGAAAATCTTGATGTCTCCGATCTCTTGTTTTGTACGTTTTTTCCACGTGTCTTGACATGCAAAGTATTCCTGCAAAGTTTGGTGAAGATCTGAGTATGTAGTTTTTGACCTCATCTGGAACCTCCTATCTGAAAATTTGAAAATTCTTAAAAAATTCGTCCAAAATTTTGATGTCTCCAATCTCTTGTTTTGTACGTTTTTTCCACGTGTCTTGACATCCAATGTATTCCTGCAATGTTTGGTGGAGATCTGAGTATGTAGTTTTAGACCTTATCTGGAACCTCCTATCTGAAAATTTGAAAATTCTTCAAAAATTCGTCCAAAATCTTGATGTCTCCAATCTCTTGTTTTGTACGTTTTTTCCACGTGTCTCGACCTCCAATGGATCCCTGCAAAGTTTGGTGAAGATCTGAGTATGTCGTTTTTGACCTTATCTGGAACATCCTTTCTGAAAATTTGAAAATTCTTAAAAAATTCGTCCAAAATCTTGATGTCTCCAATCTCTTGTTTTGTACGTTTTTTCCACGTGTCTTGATATCCAATGTATCCCTGCAAAGTTTGGTGAAGATCTGAGTATGTCGTTTTTGACCTTATCTGGAACATCCTTTCTGAAAATTTGAAAATTGTTAAAAAATTCGTCCAAAATCTTGATGTCTCCAATCTCTTTTTTGTACGTTTTTTCCACGTGTCTTGACATCCAATGTATCCCTGCAAAGTTTGGTGAAGATCTGAGTATGTAGTTTTTGACCTTATCTGGAACCTCCCATCTGAAAATTTGAAAATTCTTAAAAAATTCGACCAAAATCTTGATGTCTCCAATCTTTTGTTTTGTACGTTTTTTCCACGTGTCTTGACACATAATGTATCCATGCAAAGTTTGGTGAAGATCTGAGTATGTAGTTTTTGACCTTATATGGAACCTCCTATCTGAAAATTTGAAAATTCTTAAAAAATTCGTCCAAAATCTTGATGTCTCCAATCTCTTGTTTTGTACGTTTTTTCCACGTGTCTTGACATCCAATGTATCCCTGCAAAGTTTGGTGAAGATCTGAGTATGTAGTTTTTGACCTTATCTGGAACCTCCCATCTGAAAATTTGAAAATTCTTAAAAAATTCGACCAAAATCTTGATGTCTCCAATCTTTTGTTTTGTACGTTTTTTCCACGTGTCTTGACACATAATGTATCCATGCAAAGTTTGTTGAAGATCTGAGTATGTAGTTTTTGACCTTATATGGAACCTCCTATCTGAAAATTTGAAAATTCTTAAAAAATTCGTCCAAAATCTTGATGTCTCCAATCTCTTTTTTGTACGTTTTTTCCACGTGTCTTGACATCCAATGTATCCCTGCAAAGTTTGGTGAAGATCTGAGTATGTAGTTTTTGACCTTATCTGGAACCTCCCATCTGAAAATTTGAAAATTCTTAAAAAATTCGACCAAAATCTTGATGTCTCCAATCTTTTGTTTTGTACGTTTTTTCCACGTGTCTTGACACATAATGTATCCATGCAAAGTTTGGTGAAGATCTGAGTATGTCGTTTTTGACCTTATCTGGAACCTCCCATCTGAAAATTTGAAAATTCTTAAAAAATTCGTCGAAAATCTTGATGTCTCCAATCTTTTGTTTTGTACGTTTTTTCCACGTGTCTTGACATGCAAAGTATCCCTGCAACGTTTGGTGAAGATCTGAGTATGTAGTTTTTGACCTTATCTGGAACCTCCTATCTGAAAATTTGAAAATTCTTCAAAAATTCGTCGAAAATCTTGATGTCTCCAATCTCTTGTTTTGTACGTTTTTCCACGTGTCTTGACATCCAATGTATCCCTGCAAAGTTTGGTGAAGATCTGAGTATGTAGTTTTTGACCTTATCTGGAACCTCCCATCTGAAAATTTGAAAATTCTTAAAAAATTCGACCAAAATCTTGATGTCTCCAATCTTTTGTTTTGTACGTTTTTTCCACGTGTCTTGACACATAATGTATCCATGCAAAGTTTGGTGAAGATCTGAGTATGTAGTTTTTGACCTTATATGGAACCTCCTATCTGAAAATTTGAAAATTCTTAAAAAATTCGTCCAAAATCTTGATGTCTCCAATCTCTTGTTTTGTACGTTTTTTCCACGTGTCTTGACATCCAATGTATCCCTGCAAAGTTTGGTGAAGATCTGAGTATGTAGTTTTTGACCTTATCTGGAACCTCCCATCTGAAAATTTGAAAATTCTTAAAAAATTCGACCAAAATCTTGATGTCTCCAATCTTTTGTTTTGTACGTTTTTTCCACGTGTCTTGACACATAATGTATCCATGCAAAGTTTGTTGAAGATCTGAGTATGTAGTTTTTGACCTTATATGGAACCTCCTATCTGAAAATTTGAAAATTCTTAAAAAATTCGTCCAAAATCTTGATGTCTCCAATCTCTTTTTTGTACGTTTTTTCCACGTGTCTTGACATCCAATGTATCCCTGCAAAGTTTGGTGAAGATCTGAGTATGTAGTTTTTGACCTTATCTGGAACCTCCCATCTGAAAATTTGAAAATTCTTAAAAAATTCGTCCAAAATCTTGATGTCTCCAATCTCTTGTTTTGTACGTTTTTTCCACGTGTCTTGACATCCAATGTATCCCTGCAATGTTTGGTGAAGATCTGAGTATGTAGTTTTTGACCTTATCTGGAACCTCCCATCTGAAAATTTGAAAATTCCTAAAAAATCCGTCCAAAATCTTGATGACCCCAATCTCTTGTTTTGTACTTTTTTTCCACGTGTCTCGACCTCCAATGTATCCCTGCAAAGTTTGGTGAAGATCTGAGTATGTAGTTTTTGACCTTATATGGAACCTCCTATCTGAAAATTTGAAAATTCTTAAAAAATTCGTCCAAAATCTTGATGTCACCAATCCTATGTTTTGTATGTTTTTTCCACGTGTCTTGACATCCAATGTATCCATGCAAAGTTTGGTGAAGATCTGAGTATGTCGTTTTTGACCTTATCTGGAACCTCCCATCTGAAAATTTGAAAATTCTTAAAAAAATCGTCGAAAATCTTGATGTCTCCGATCTCTTGTTTTGTACGTTTTTTCCACGTGTCTTGACATGCAAAGTATTCCTGCAAAGTTTGGTGAAGATCTGAGTATGTAGTTTTTGACCTCATCTGGAACCTCCTATCTGAAAATTTGAAAATTCTTAAAAAATTCGTCCAAAATTTTGATGTCTCCAATCTCTTGTTTTGTACGTTTTTTCCACGTGTCTTGACATCCAATGTATCCCTGCAATGTTTGGTGAAGATCTGAGTATGTAGTTTTTGACCTTATCTGGAACCTCCCATCTGAAAATTTGAAAATTCCTAAAAAATCCGTCCAAAATCTTGATGACCCCAATCTCTTGTTTTGTACGTTTTTTCCACGTGTCTTGACATCCAATGTATCCCTGCAAAGTTTGGTGAAGATCTGAGTATGTAGTTTTTGACCTTATCTGGAACCTCCTATCTGAAAATTTGAAAATTCTTAAAAAATTCGTCCAAAATCTTGATGTCTCCAATCTCTTGTTTTGTACGTTTTTTCCACGTGTCTTGATATCCAATGTATCCCTGCAAAGTTTGGTGAAGATCTGAGTATGTAGTTTTTGACCTTATATGGAACCTCCTATCTGAAAATTTGAAAATTCTTAAAAAATTCGTCCAAAATCTTGATGTCTCCAATCTCTTGTTTTGTACGTTTTTTCCACGTGTCTCGACCTCCAATGGATCCCTGCAAAGTTTGGTGAAGATCTGAGTCTGTAGTTTTTGACCTTATCTGGAACCTCCCATCTGAAAATTTGAAAATTCCTAAAAAATCCGTCCAAAATCTTGATGACCCCAATCTCTTGTTTTGTACGTTTTTTCCACGTGTCTTGACATCCAATGTATCCCTGCAAAGTTTGGTGAAGATCTGAGTATGTAGTTTTTGACCTTATCTGGAACCTCCTATCTGAAAATTTGAAAATTCTTAAAAAATTCGTCGAAAATCTTGATGTCTCCAATCTTTTGTTTTGTACGTTTTTTCCACGTGTCTTGACATCCAATGTATCCCTGCAAAGTTTGGTGAAGATCTGAGTATGTAGTTTTTGACCTTATATGGAACCTCCTATCTGAAAATTTGAAAATTCTTAAAAAATTCGTCCAAAATCTTGATGTCTCCAATCTCTTGTTTTGTACGTTTTTTCCACGTGTCTCGACCTCCAATGGATCCCTGCAAAGTTTGGTGAAGATCTGAGTATGTCGTTTTTGACCTTATCTGGAACCTCCCATCTGAAAATTTGAAAATTCTTAAAAAATTCGTCGAAAATCTTGATGTCTCCGATCTCTTGTTTTGTACGTTTTTTCCACGTGTCTTGACATGCAAAGTATTCCTGCAAAGTTTGGTGAAGATCTGAGTATGTAGTTTTTGACCTCATCTGGAACCTCCTATCTGAAAATTTGAAAATTCTTAAAAAATTCGTCCAAAATCTTGATGTCTCCAATCTCTTGTTTTGTACGTTTTTTCCACGTGTCTTGACATCCAATGTATCCCTGCAATGTTTGGTGAAGATCTGAGTATGTAGTTTTTGACCTTATCTGGAACCTCCCATCTGAAAATTTGAAAAATTCCTAAAAAATCCGTCCAAAATCTTGATGACCCCAATCTCTTGTTTTGTACTTTTTTTCCACGTGTCTCGACCTCCAATGTATCCCTGCAAAGTTTGGTGAAGATCTGAGTATGTAGTTTTTGACCTTATATGGAACCTCCTATCTGAAAATTTGAAAATTCTTAAAAAATTCGTCCAAAATCTTGATGTCACCAATCCTATGTTTTGTATGTTTTTTCCACGTGTCTTGACATCCAATGTATCCATGCAAAGTTTGGTGAAGATCTGAGTATGTCGTTTTTGACCTTATCTGGAACCTCCCATCTGAAAATTTGAAAATTCTTAAAAAATTCGTCGAAAATCTTGATGTCTCCGATCTCTTGTTTTGTACGTTTTTTCCACGTGTCTTGACATGCAAAGTATTCCTGCAAAGTTTGGTGAAGATCTGAGTATGTAGTTTTTGACCTCATCTGGAACCTCCTATCTGAAAATTTGAAAATTCTTAAAAAATTCGTCCAAAATTTTGATGTCTCCAATCTCTTGTTTTGTACGTTTTTTCCACGTGTCTTGACATCCAATGTATTCCTGCAATGTTTGGTGGAGATCTGAGTATGTAGTTTTAGACCTTATCTGGAACCTCCTATCTGAAAATTTGAAAATTCTTCAAAAATTCGTCCAAAATCTTGATGTCTCCAATCTCTTGTTTTCTACGTTTTTTCCACGTGTCTCGACCTCCAATGGATCCCTGCAAAGTTTGGTGAAGATCTGAGTATGTCGTTTTTGACCTTATCTGGAACATCCTTTCTGAAAATTTGAAAATTCTTAAAAAATTCGTCCAAAATCTTGATGTCTCCAATCTCTTGTTTTGTACGTTTTTTCCACGTGTCTTGATATCCAATGTATCCCTGCAAAGTTTGGTGAAGATCTGAGTATGTCGTTTTTGACCTTATCTGGAACATCCTTTCTGAAAATTTGAAAATTGTTAAAAAATTCGTCCAAAATCTTGATGTCTCCAATCTCTTTTTTTGTACGTTTTTTCCACGTGTCTTGACATCCAATGTATCCCTGCAAAGTTTGGTGAAGATCTGAGTATGTAGTTTTTGACCTTATCTGGAACCTCCCATCTGAAAATTTGAAAATTCTTAAAAAATTCGACCAAAATCTTGATGTCTCCAATCTTTTGTTTTGTACGTTTTTTCCACGTGTCTTGACACATAATGTATCCATGCAAAGTTTGGTGAAGATCTGAGTATGTAGTTTTTGACTTTATATGGAACCTCCTATCTGAAAATTTGAAAATTCTTTAAAAATTCGTCCAAAATCTTGATGTCTCCAATCTCTTGTTTTGTACGTTTTTTCCACGTGTCTTGACATCCAATGTATCCCTGCAAAGTTTGGTGAAGATCTGAGTATGTAGTTTTTGACCTTATCTGGAACCTCCCATCTGAAAATTTGAAAATTCTTAAAAAATTCGACCAAAATCTTGATGTCTCCAATCTTTTGTTTTGTACGTTTTTTCCACGTGTCTTGACACATAATGTATCCATGCAAAGTTTGGTGAAGATCTGAGTATGTAGTTTTTGACCTTATATGGAACCTCCTATCTGAAAATTTGAAAATTCTTAAGAAATTCGTCCAAAATCTTGATGTCTCCAATCTCTTGTTTTGTACGTTTTTTCCACGTGTCTTGACATCCAATGTATCCCTGCAAAGTTTGGTGAAGATCTGAGTATGTAGTTTTTGACCTTATCTGGAACCTCCCATCTGAAAATTTGAAAATTCCTAAAAAATCCGTGCAAAATCTTGATGACCCCAATCTCTTGTTTTGTACGTTTTTTCCACGTGTCTTGACATCCAATGTATTCCTGCAATGTTTGGTGAAGATCTGAGTATGTAGTTTTTGACCTTATATGGAACCTCCTATCTGAAAATTTGAAAATTCTTAAAAAATTCGACCAAAATCTTGATGTTCCGAATCCTATGTTTTGTATGTTTTTTCCACGTGTCTTGACATCCAATGTATCCATGCAAAGTTTGGTGAAGATCTGAGTATGTAGTTTTTGACCTTATATGGAACCTCCTATCTGAAAATTTGAAAATTCTTAAAAAATTCGACCAAAATCTTGATGTTCCGAATCCTATGTTTTGTATGTTTTTTCCACGTGTCTTGACATCCAATGTATCCATGCAAAGTTTGGTGAAGATCTGAGTATGTAGTTTTTGACCTTATATTGAACCTCCCATCTGAAAATTTGAAAATTCTTCAAAAATTCGTCCAAAATCTTGATGTCTCCAATCTCTTGTTTTGTACGTTTTTTCCACGTGTCTCGACCTCCAATGGATCCCTGCAAAGTTTGGTGAAGATCTGAGTATGTCGTTTTTGACCTTATCTGGAACATCCTTTCTGAAAATTTGAAAATTCTTAAAAAATTCGTCGAAAATCTTGATGTCTCCAATCTCTTGTTTTGTACGTTTTTTCCACGTGTCTTGACATCCAATGTATCCCTGCAAAGTTTGGTGAAGATCTGAGTATGTAGTTTTTGACCTTATATGGAACCTCCTATCTGAAAATTTGAAAATTCTTAAAAAATTCGTCCAAAATCTTGATGTCTCCAATCTCTTGTTTTGTACGTTTTTTCCACGTGTCTCGACCTCCAATGGATCCCTGCAAAGTTTGGTGAAGATCTGAGTATGTCGTTTTTGACCTTATCTGGAACCTCCCATCTGAAAATTTGAAAATTCTTAAAAAATTCGTCGAAAATCTTGATGTCTCCGATCTCTTGTTTTGTACGTTTTTTCCACGTGTCTTGACATGCAAAGTATTCCTGCAAAGTTTGGTGAAGATCTGAGTATGTAGTTTTTGACCTCATCTGGAACCTCCTATCTGAAAATTTGAAAATTCTTAAAAAATTCGTCCAAAATCTTGATGTCTCCAATCTCTTGTTTTGTACGTTTTTTCCACGTGTCTTGACATCCAATGTATCCCTGCAATGTTTGGTGAAGATCTGAGTATGTAGTTTTTGACCTTATCTGGAACCTCCCATCTGAAAATTTGAAAATTCCTAAAAAATCCGTCCAAAATCTTGATGACCCCAATCTCTTGTTTTGTACTTTTTTCCACGTGTCTCGACCTCCAATGTATCCCTGCAAAGTTTGGTGAAGATCTGAGTATGTAGTTTTTGACCTTATATGGAACCTCCTATCTGAAAATTTGAAAATTCTTAAAAAATTCGTCCAAAATCTTGATGTCACCAATCCTATGTTTTGTATGTTTTTTCCACGTGTCTTGACATCCAATGTATCCATGCAAAGTTTGGTGAAGATCTGAGTATGTCGTTTTTGACCTTATCTGGAACCTCCCATCTGAAAATTTGAAAATTCTTAAAAAAATCGTCGAAAATCTTGATGTCTCCGATCTCTTGTTTTGTACGTTTTTTCCACGTGTCTTGACATGCAAAGTATTCCTGCAAAGTTTGGTGAAGATCTGAGTATGTAGTTTTTGACCTCATCTGGAACCTCCTATCTGAAAATTTGAAAATTCTTAAAAAATTCGTCCAAAATTTTGATGTCTCCAATCTCTTGTTTTGTACGTTTTTTCCACGTGTCTTGACATCCAATGTATCCCTGCAATGTTTGGTGAAGATCTGAGTATGTAGTTTTTGACCTTATCTGGAACCTCCCATCTGAAAATTTGAAAATTCCTAAAAAATCCGTCCAAAATCTTGATGACCCCAATCTCTTGTTTTGTACGTTTTTTCCACGTGTCTTGACATCCAATGTATCCCTGCAAAGTTTGGTGAAGATCTGAGTATGTAGTTTTTGACCTTATCTGGAACCTCCTATCTGAAAATTTGAAAATTCTTAAAAAATTCGTCCAAAATCTTGATGTCTCCAATCTCTTGTTTTGTACGTTTTTTCCACGTGTCTTGATATCCAATGTATCCCTGCAAAGTTTGGTGAAGATCTGAGTATGTAGTTTTTGACCTTATATGGAACCTCCTATCTGAAAATTTGAAAATTCTTAAAAAATTCGTCCAAAATCTTGATGTCTCCAATCTCTTGTTTTGTACGTTTTTTCCACGTGTCTCGACCTCCAATGGATCCCTGCAAAGTTTGGTGAAGATCTGAGTATGTAGTTTTTGACCTTATCTGGAACCTCCCATCTGAAAATTTGAAAATTCCTAAAAAATCCGTCCAAAATCTTGATGACCCCAATCTCTTGTTTTGTACGTTTTTTCCACGTGTCTTGACATCCAATGTATCCCTGCAAAGTTTGGTGAAGATCTGAGTATGTAGTTTTTGACCTTATCTGGAACCTCCTATCTGAAAATTTGAAAATTCTTAAAAAATTCGTCGAAAATCTTGATGTCTCCAATCTTTTGTTTTGTACGTTTTTTCCACGTGTCTTGACATCCAATGTATCCCTGCAAAGTTTGGTGAAGATCTGAGTATGTAGTTTTTGACCTTATCTGGAACATCCTATCTGAAAATTTGAAAATTCTTAAAAAATTCGTCCAAAATCTTGATGTCTCCAATCTCTTGTTTTGTACGTTTTTTCCACGTGTCTCGACCTCCAATGGATCCCTGCAAAGTTTGGTGAAGATCTGAGTATGTCGTTTTTGACCTCATCTGGAACCTCCCATCTGAAAATTTGAAAATTCTTAAAAAATTCGTCGAAAATCTTGATGTCTCCGATCTCTTGTTTTGTACGTTTTTTCCACGTGTCTTGACATGCAAAGTATTCCTGCAAAGTTTGGTGAAGATCTGAGTATGTAGTTTTTGACCTCATCTGGAACCTCCTATCTGAAAATTTGAAAATTCTTAAAAAATTCGTCCAAAATCTTGATGTCTCCAATCTCTTGTTTTGTACGTTTTTTCCACGTGTCTTGACATCCAATGTATCCCTGCAATGTTTGGTGAAGATCTGAGTATGTAGTTTTTGACCTTATCTGGAACCTCCCATCTGAAAATTTGAAAAATTCCTAAAAAATCCGTCCAAAATCTTGATGACCCCAATCTCTTGTTTTGTACTTTTTTTCCACGTGTCTCGACCTCCAATGTATCCCTGCAAAGTTTGGTGAAGATCTGAGTATGTAGTTTTTGACCTTATATGGAACCTCCTATCTGAAAATTTGAAAATTCTTAAAAAATTCGTCCAAAATCTTGATGTCACCAATCCTATGTTTTGTATGTTTTTTCCACGTGTCTTGACATCCAATGTATCCATGCAAAGTTTGGTGAAGATCTGAGTATGTCGTTTTTGACCTTATCTGGAACCTCCCATCTGAAAATTTGAAAATTCTTAAAAAATTCGTCGAAAATCTTGATGTCTCCGATCTCTTGTTTTGTACGTTTTTTCCACGTGTCTTGACATGCAAAGTATTCCTGCAAAGTTTGGTGAAGATCTGAGTATGTAGTTTTTGACCTCATCTGGAACCTCCTATCTGAAAATTTGAAAATTCTTAAAAAATTCGTCCAAAATTTTGATGTCTCCAATCTCTTGTTTTGTACGTTTTTTCCACGTGTCTTGACATCCAATGTATTCCTGCAATGTTTGGTGGAGATCTGAGTATGTAGTTTTAGACCTTATCTGGAACCTCCTGTCTGAAAATTTGAAAATTCTTCAAAAATTCGTCCAAAATCTTGATGTCTCCAATCTCTTGTTTTCTACGTTTTTTCCACGTGTCTCGACCTCCAATGGATCCCTGCAAAGTTTGGTGAAGATCTGAGTATGTCGTTTTTGACCTTATCTGGAACATCCTTTCTGAAAATTTGAAAATTCTTAAAAAATTCGTCCAAAATCTTGATGTCTCCAATCTCTTGTTTTGTACGTTTTTTCCACGTGTCTTGACATGCAAAGTATTCCTGCAAAGTTTGGTGAAGATCTGAGTATGTAGTTTTTGACCTCATCTGGAACCTCCTATCTGAAAATTTGAAAATTCTTAAAAAATTCGTCCAAAATCTTGATGTCTCCAATCTCTTGTTTTGTACGTTTTTTCCACGTGTCTTGACATCCAATGTATCCCTGCAATGTTTGGTGAAGATCTGAGTATGTAGTTTTTGACCTTATCTGGAACCTCCCATCTGAAAATTTGAAAAATTCCTAAAAAATCCGTCCAAAATCTTGATGACCCCAATCTCTTGTTTTGTACTTTTTTTCCACGTGTCTCGACCTCCAATGTATCCCTGCAAAGTTTGGTGAAGATCTGAGTATGTAGTTTTTGACCTTATATGGAACCTCCTATCTGAAAATTTGAAAATTCTTAAAAAATTCGTCCAAAATCTTGATGTCACCAATCCTATGTTTTGTATGTTTTTTCCACGTGTCTTGACATCCAATGTATCCATGCAAAGTTTGGTGAAGATCTGAGTATGTCGTTTTTGACCTTATCTGGAACCTCCCATCTGAAAATTTGAAAATTCTTAAAAAATTCGTCGAAAATCTTGATGTCTCCGATCTCTTGTTTTGTACGTTTTTTCCACGTGTCTTGACATGCAAAGTATTCCTGCAAAGTTTGGTGAAGATCTGAGTATGTAGTTTTTGACCTCATCTGGAACCTCCTATCTGAAAATTTGAAAATTCTTAAAAAATTCGTCCAAAATTTTGATGTCTCCAATCTCTTGTTTTGTACGTTTTTTCCACGTGTCTTGACATCCAATGTATTCCTGCAATGTTTGGTGGAGATCTGAGTATGTAGTTTTAGACCTTATCTGGAACCTCCTATCTGAAAATTTGAAAATTCTTCAAAAATTCGTCCAAAATCTTGATGTCTCCAATCTCTTGTTTTCTACGTTTTTTCCACGTGTCTCGACCTCCAATGGATCCCTGCAAAGTTTGGTGAAGATCTGAGTATGTCGTTTTTGACCTTATCTGGAACATCCTTTCTGAAAATTTGAAAATTCTTAAAAAATTCGTCCAAAATCTTGATGTCTCCAATCTCTTGTTTTGTACGTTTTTTCCACGTGTCTTGATATCCAATGTATCCCTGCAAAGTTTGGTGAAGATCTGAGTATGTCGTTTTTGACCTTATCTGGAACATCCTTTCTGAAAATTTGAAAATTGTTAAAAAATTCGTCCAAAATCTTGATGTCTCCAATCTCTTTTTTTGTACGTTTTTTCCACGTGTCTTGACATCCAATGTATCCCTGCAAAGTTTGGTGAAGATCTGAGTATGTAGTTTTTGACCTTATCTGGAACCTCCCATCTGAAAATTTGAAAATTCTTAAAAAATTCGACCAAAATCTTGATGTCTCCAATCTTTTGTTTTGTACGTTTTTTCCACGTGTCTTGACACATAATGTATCCATGCAAAGTTTGGTGAAGATCTGAGTATGTAGTTTTTGACCTTATATGGAACCTCCTATCTGAAAATTTGAAAATTCTTTAAAAATTCGTCCAAAATCTTGATGTCTCCAATCTCTTGTTTTGTACGTTTTTTCCACGTGTCTTGACATCCAATGTATCCCTGCAAAGTTTGGTGAAGATCTGAGTATGTAGTTTTTGACCTTATCTGGAACCTCCCATCTGAAAATTTGAAAATTCTTAAAAAATTCGACCAAAATCTTGATGTCTCCAATCTTTTGTTTTGTACGTTTTTTCCAAGTGTCTTGACACATAATGTATCCATGCAAAGTTTGGTGAAGATCTGAGTATGTAGTTTTTGACCTTATATGGAACCTCCTATCTGAAAATTTGAAAATTCTTAAGAAATTCGTCCAAAATCTTGATGTCTCCAATCTCTTGTTTTGTACGTTTTTTCCACGTGTCTTGACATCCAATGTATCCCTGCAAAGTTTGGTGAAGATCTGAGTATGTAGTTTTTGACCTTATCTGGAACCTCCCATCTGAAAATTTGAAAATTCCTAAAAAATCCGTGCAAAATCTTGATGACCCCAATCTCTTGTTTTGTACGTTTTTTCCACGTGTCTTGACATCCAATGTATTCCTGCAATGTTTGGTGAAGATCTGAGTATGTAGTTTTTGACCTTATATGGAACCTCCTATCTGAAAATTTGAAAATTCTTAAAAAATTCGACCAAAATCTTGATGTTCCGAATCCTATGTTTTGTATGTTTTTTCCACGTGTCTTGACATCCAATGTATCCATGCAAAGTTTGGTGAAGATCTGAGTATGTAGTTTTTGACCTTATATGGAACCTCCTATCTGAAAATTTGAAAATTCTTAAAAAATTCGACCAAAATCTTGATGTTCCGAATCCTATGTTTTGTATGTTTTTTCCACGTGTCTTGACATCCAATGTATCCATGCAAAGTTTGGTGAAGATCTGAGTATGTAGTTTTTGACCTTATATTGAACCTCCCATCTGAAAATTTGAAAATTCTTCAAAAATTCGTCCAAAATCTTGATGTCTCCAATCTCTTGTTTTGTACGTTTTTTCCACGTGTCTCGACCTCCAATGGATCCCTGCAAAGTTTGGTGAAGATCTGAGTATGTCGTTTTTGACCTTATCTGGAACATCCTTTCTGAAAATTTGAAAATTCTTAAAAAATTCGTCGAAAATCTTGATGTCTCCAATCTCTTGTTTTGTACGTTTTTTCCACGTGTCTTGACATCCAATGTATCCCTGCAAAGTTTGGTGAAGATCTGAGTATGTAGTTTTTGACCTTATATGGAACCTCCTATCTGAAAATTTGAAAATTCTTAAAAAATTCGTCCAAAATCTTGATGTCTCCAATCTCTTGTTTTGTACGTTTTTTCCACGTGTCTCGACCTCCAATGGATCCCTGCAAAGTTTGGTGAAGATCTGAGTATGTCGTTTTTGACCTTATCTGGAACCTCCCATCTGAAAATTTGAAAATTCTTAAAAAATTCGTCGAAAATCTTGATGTCTCCGATCTCTTGTTTTGTACGTTTTTTCCACGTGTCTTGACATGCAAAGTATTCCTGCAAAGTTTGGTGAAGATCTGAGTATGTAGTTTTTGACCTCATCTGGAACCTCCTATCTGAAAATTTGAAAATTCTTAAAAAATTCGTCCAAAATCTTGATGTCTCCAATCTCTTGTTTTGTACGTTTTTTCCACGTGTCTTGACATCCAATGTATCCCTGCAATGTTTGGTGAAGATCTGAGTATGTAGTTTTTGACCTTATCTGGAACCTCCCATCTGAAAATTTGAAAATTCCTAAAAAATCCGTCCAAAATCTTGATGACCCCAATCTCTTGTTTTGTACTTTTTTCCACGTGTCTCGACCTCCAATGTATCCCTGCAAAGTTTGGTGAAGATCTGAGTATGTAGTTTTTGACCTTATATGGAACCTCCTATCTGAAAATTTGAAAATTCTTAAAAAATTCGTCCAAAATCTTGATGTCACCAATCCTATGTTTTGTATGTTTTTTCCACGTGTCTTGACATCCAATGTATCCATGCAAAGTTTGGTGAAGATCTGAGTATGTCGTTTTTGACCTTATCTGGAACCTCCCATCTGAAAATTTGAAAATTCTTAAAAAAATCGTCGAAAATCTTGATGTCTCCGATCTCTTGTTTTGTACGTTTTTTCCACGTGTCTTGACATGCAAAGTATTCCTGCAAAGTTTGGTGAAGATCTGAGTATGTAGTTTTTGACCTCATCTGGAACCTCCTATCTGAAAATTTGAAAATTCTTAAAAAATTCGTCCAAAATTTTGATGTCTCCAATCTCTTGTTTTGTACGTTTTTTCCACGTGTCTTGACATCCAATGTATCCCTGCAATGTTTGGTGAAGATCTGAGTATGTAGTTTTTGACCTTATCTGGAACCTCCCATCTGAAAATTTGAAAATTCCTAAAAAATCCGTCCAAAATCTTGATGACCCCAATCTCTTGTTTTGTACGTTTTTTCCACGTGTCTTGACATCCAATGTATCCCTGCAAAGTTTGGTGAAGATCTGAGTATGTAGTTTTTGACCTTATCTGGAACCTCCTATCTGAAAATTTGAAAATTCTTAAAAAATTCGTCCAAAATCTTGATGTCTCCAATCTCTTGTTTTGTACGTTTTTTCCACGTGTCTTGATATCCAATGTATCCCTGCAAAGTTTGGTGAAGATCTGAGTATGTAGTTTTTGACCTTATATGGAACCTCCTATCTGAAAATTTGAAAATTCTTAAAAAATTCGTCCAAAATCTTGATGTCTCCAATCTCTTGTTTTGTACGTTTTTTCCACGTGTCTCGACCTCCAATGGATCCCTGCAAAGTTTGGTGAAGATCTGAGTATGTAGTTTTTGACCTTATCTGGAACCTCCCATCTGAAAATTTGAAAATTCCTAAAAAATCCGTCCAAAATCTTGATGACCCCAATCTCTTGTTTTGTACGTTTTTTCCACGTGTCTTGACATCCAATGTATCCCTGCAAAGTTTGGTGAAGATCTGAGTATGTAGTTTTTGACCTTATCTGGAACCTCCTATCTGAAAATTTGAAAATTCTTAAAAAATTCGTCGAAAATCTTGATGTCTCCAATCTTTTGTTTTGTACGTTTTTTCCACGTGTCTTGACATCCAATGTATCCCTGCAAAGTTTGGTGAAGATCTGAGTATGTAGTTTTTGACCTTATCTGGAACATCCTATCTGAAAATTTGATAATTCTTAAAAAATTCGTCCAAAATCTTGATGTCTCCAATCTCTTGTTTTGTACGTTTTTTCCACGTGTCTCGACCTCCAATGGATCCCTGCAAAGTTTGGTGAAGATCTGAGTATGTCGTTTTTGACCTCATCTGGAACCTCCCATCTGAAAATTTGAAAATTCTTAAAAAATTCGTCGAAAATCTTGATGTCTCCGATCTCTTGTTTTGTACGTTTTTTCCACGTGTCTTGACATGCAAAGTATTCCTGCAAAGTTTGGTGAAGATCTGAGTATGTAGTTTTTGACCTCATCTGGAACCTCCTATCTGAAAATTTGAAAATTCTTAAAAAATTCGTCCAAAATCTTGATGTCTCCAATCTCTTGTTTTGTACGTTTTTTCCACGTGTCTTGACATCCAATGTATCCCTGCAATGTTTGGTGAAGATCTGAGTATGTAGTTTTTGACCTTATCTGGAACCTCCCATCTGAAAATTTGAAAAATTCCTAAAAAATCCGTCCAAAATCTTGATGACCCCAATCTCTTGTTTTGTACTTTTTTTCCACGTGTCTCGACCTCCAATGTATCCCTGCAAAGTTTGGTGAAGATCTGAGTATGTAGTTTTTGACCTTATATGGAACCTCCTATCTGAAAATTTGAAAATTCTTAAAAAATTCGTCCAAAATCTTGATGTCACCAATCCTATGTTTTGTATGTTTTTTCCACGTGTCTTGACATCCAATGTATCCATGCAAAGTTTGGTGAAGATCTGAGTATGTCGTTTTTGACCTTATCTGGAACCTCCCATCTGAAAATTTGAAAATTCTTAAAAAATTCGTCGAAAATCTTGATGTCTCCGATCTCTTGTTTTGTACGTTTTTTCCACGTGTCTTGACATGCAAAGTATTCCTGCAAAGTTTGGTGAAGATCTGAGTATGTAGTTTTTGACCTCATCTGGAACCTCCTATCTGAAAATTTGAAAATTCTTAAAAAATTCGTCCAAAATTTTGATGTCTCCAATCTCTTGTTTTGTACGTTTTTTCCACGTGTCTTGACATCCAATGTATTCCTGCAATGTTTGGTGGAGATCTGAGTATGTAGTTTTAGACCTTATCTGGAACCTCCTATCTGAAAATTTGAAAATTCTTCAAAAATTCGTCCAAAATCTTGATGTCTCCAATCTCTTGTTTTCTACGTTTTTTCCACGTGTCTCGACCTCCAATGGATCCCTGCAAAGTTTGGTGAAGATCTGAGTATGTCGTTTTTGACCTTATCTGGAACATCCTTTCTGAAAATTTGAAAATTCTTAAAAAATTCGTCGAAAATCTTGATGTCTCCAATCTCTTGTTTTGTACGTTTTTTCCACGTGTCTTGATATCCAATGTATCCCTGCAAAGTTTGGTGAAGATCTGAGTATGTCGTTTTTGACCTTATCTGGAACATCCTTTCTGAAAATTTGAAAATTGTTAAAAAATTCGTCCAAAATCTTGATGTCTCCAATCTCTTTTTTTGTACGTTTTTTCCACGTGTCTTGACATCCAATGTATCCCTGCAAAGTTTGGTGAAGATCTGAGTATGTAGTTTTTGACCTTATCTGGAACCTCCCATCTGAAAATTTGAAAATTCTTAAAAAATTCGACCAAAATCTTGATGTCTCCAATCTTTTGTTTTGTACGTTTTTTCCACGTGTCTTGACACATAATGTATCCATGCAAAGTTTGGTGAAGATCTGAGTATGTAGTTTTTGACCTTATATGGAACCTCCTATCTGAAAATTTGAAAATTCTTAAAAAATTCGTCCAAAATCTTGATGTCTCCTATCTCTTGTTTTGTACGTTTTTTCCACGTGTCTTGACATCCAATGTATCCCTGCAAAGTTTGGTGAAGATCTGAGTATGTAGTTTTTGACCTTATCTGGAACCTCCCATCTGAAAATTTGAAAATTCTTAAAAAATTCGACCAAAATCTTGATGTCTCCAATCTTTTGTTTTGTACGTTTTTTCCACGTGTCTTGACACATAATGTATCCATGCAAAGTTTGGTGAAGATCTGAGTATGTAGTTTTTGACCTTATATGGAACCTCCTATCTGAAAATTTGAAAATTCTTAAGAAATTCGTCCAAAATCTTGATGTCTCCAATCTCTTGTTTTGTACGTTTTTTCCACGTGTCTTGACATCCAATGTATCCCTGCAAAGTTTGGTGAAGATCTGAGTATGTAGTTTTTGACCTTATCTGGAACCTCCCATCTGAAAATTTGAAAATTCCTAAAAAATCCGTGCAAAATCTTGATGACCCCAATCTCTTGTTTTGTACGTTTTTTCCACGTGTCTTGACATCCAATGTATTCCTGCAATGTTTGGTGAAGATCTGAGTATGTAGTTTTTGACCTTATATGGAACCTCCTATCTGAAAATTTGAAAATTCTTAAAAAATTCGACCAAAATCTTGATGTTCCGAATCCTATGTTTTGTATGTTTTTTCCACGTGTCTTGACATCCAATGTATCCATGCAAAGTTTGGTGAAGATCTGAGTATGTAGTTTTTGACCTTATATGGAACCTCCTATCTGAAAATTTGAAAATTCTTAAAAAATTCGACCAAAATCTTGATGTTCCGAATCCTATGTTTTGTATGTTTTTTCCACGTGTCTTGACATCCAATGTATCCATGCAAAGTTTGGTGAAGATCTGAGTATGTAGTTTTTGACCTTATATTGAACCTCCCATCTGAAAATTTGAAAATTCTTCAAAAATTCGTCCAAAATCTTGATGTCTCCAATCTCTTGTTTTGTACGTTTTTTCCACGTGTCTCGACCTCCAATGGATCCCTGCAAAGTTTGGTGAAGATCTGAGTATGTCGTTTTTGACCTTATCTGGAACATCCTTTCTGAAAATTTGAAAATTCTTAAAAAATTCGTCGAAAATCTTGATGTCTCCAATCTCTTGTTTTGTACGTTTTTTCCACGTGTCTTGACATCCAATGTATCCCTGCAAAGTTTGGTGAAGATCTGAGTATGTAGTTTTTGACCTTATATGGAACCTCCTATCTGAAAATTTGAAAATTCTTAAAAAATTCGTCCAAAATCTTGATGTCTCCAATCTCTTGTTTTGTACGTTTTTTCCACGTGTCTCGACCTCCAATGGATCCCTGCAAAGTTTGGTGAAGATCTGAGTATGTCGTTTTTGACCTTATCTGGAACCTCCCATCTGAAAATTTGAAAATTCTTAAAAAATTCGTCGAAAATCTTGATGTCTCCGATCTCTTGTTTTGTACGTTTTTTCCACGTGTCTTGACATCCAATGTATCCCTGCAAAGTTTGGTGAAGATCTGAGTATGTAGTTTTTGACCTTATATGGAACCTCCTATCTGAAAATTTGAAAATTCTTAAAAAATTCGTCCAAAATCTTGATGTCTCCAATCTCTTGTTTTGTACGTTTTTTCCACGTGTCTCGACCTCCAATGGATCCCTGCAAAGTTTGGTGAAGATCTGAGTATGTCGTTTTTGACCTTATCTGGAACCTCCCATCTGAAAATTTGAAAATTCTTAAAAAATTCGTCGAAAATCTTGATGTCTCCGATCTCTTGTTTTGTACGTTTTTTCCACGTGTCTTGACATGCAAAGTATTCCTGCAAAGTTTGGTGAAGATCTGAGTATGTAGTTTTTGACCTCATCTGGAACCTCCTATCTGAAAATTTGAAAATTCTTAAAAAATTCGTCCAAAATCTTGATGTCTCCAATCTCTTGTTTTGTACGTTTTTTCCACGTGTCTTGACATCCAATGTATCCCTGCAATGTTTGGTGAAGATCTGAGTATGTAGTTTTTGACCTTATCTGGAACCTCCCATCTGAAAATTTGAAAATTCCTAAAAAATCCGTCCAAAATCTTGATGACCCCAATCTCTTGTTTTGTACTTTTTTCCACGTGTCTCGACCTCCAATGTATCCCTGCAAAGTTTGGTGAAGATCTGAGTATGTAGTTTTTGACCTTATATGGAACCTCCTATCTGAAAATTTGAAAATTCTTAAAAAATTCGTCCAAAATCTTGATGTCACCAATCCTATGTTTTGTATGTTTTTTCCACGTGTCTTGACATCCAATGTATCCATGCAAAGTTTGGTGAAGATCTGAGTATGTCGTTTTTGACCTTATCTGGAACCTCCCATCTGAAAATTTGAAAATTCTTAAAAAAATCGTCGAAAATCTTGATGTCTCCGATCTCTTGTTTTGTACGTTTTTTCCACGTGTCTTGACATGCAAAGTATTCCTGCAAAGTTTGGTGAAGATCTGAGTATGTAGTTTTTGACCTCATCTGGAACCTCCTATCTGAAAATTTGAAAATTCTTAAAAAATTCGTCCAAAATTTTGATGTCTCCAATCTCTTGTTTTGTACGTTTTTTCCACGTGTCTTGACATCCAATGTATCCCTGCAATGTTTGGTGAAGATCTGAGTATGTAGTTTTTGACCTTATCTGGAACCTCCCATCTGAAAATTTGAAAATTCCTAAAAAATCCGTCCAAAATCTTGATGACCCCAATCTCTTGTTTTGTACGTTTTTTCCACGTGTCTTGACATCCAATGTATCCCTGCAAAGTTTGGTGAAGATCTGAGTATGTAGTTTTTGACCTTATCTGGAACCTCCTATCTGAAAATTTGAAAATTCTTAAAAAATTCGTCCAAAATCTTGATGTCTCCAATCTCTTGTTTTGTACGTTTTTTCCACGTGTCTTGATATCCAATGTATCCCTGCAAAGTTTGGTGAAGATCTGAGTATGTAGTTTTTGACCTTATATGGAACCTCCTATCTGAAAATTTGAAAATTCTTAAAAAATTCGTCCAAAATCTTGATGTCTCCAATCTCTTGTTTTGTACGTTTTTTCCACGTGTCTCGACCTCCAATGGATCCCTGCAAAGTTTGGTGAAGATCTGAGTATGTAGTTTTTGACCTTATCTGGAACCTCCCATCTGAAAATTTGAAAATTCCTAAAAAATCCGTCCAAAATCTTGATGACCCCAATCTCTTGTTTTGTACGTTTTTTCCACGTGTCTTGACATCCAATGTATCCCTGCAAAGTTTGGTGAAGATCTGAGTATGTAGTTTTTGACCTTATCTGGAACCTCCTATCTGAAAATTTGAAAATTCTTAAAAAATTCGTCGAAAATCTTGATGTCTCCAATCTTTTGTTTTGTACGTTTTTTCCACGTGTCTTGACATCCAATGTATCCCTGCAAAGTTTGGTGAAGATCTGAGTATGTAGTTTTTGACCTTATCTGGAACATCCTATCTGAAAATTTGAAAATTCTTAAAAAATTCGTCCAAAATCTTGATGTCTCCAATCTCTTGTTTTGTACGTTTTTTCCACGTGTCTCGACCTCCAATGGATCCCTGCAAAGTTTGGTGAAGATCTGAGTATGTCGTTTTTGACCTCATCTGGAACCTCCCATCTGAAAATTTGAAAATTCTTAAAAAATTCGTCGAAAATCTTGATGTCTCCGATCTCTTGTTTTGTACGTTTTTTCCACGTGTCTTGACATGCAAAGTATTCCTGCAAAGTTTGGTGAAGATCTGAGTATGTAGTTTTTGACCTCATCTGGAACCTCCTATCTGAAAATTTGAAAATTCTTAAAAAATTCGTCCAAAATCTTGATGTCTCCAATCTCTTGTTTTGTACGTTTTTTCCACGTGTCTTGACATCCAATGTATCCCTGCAATGTTTGGTGAAGATCTGAGTATGTAGTTTTTGACCTTATCTGGAACCTCCCATCTGAAAATTTGAAAAATTCCTAAAAAATCCGTCCAAAATCTTGATGACCCCAATCTCTTGTTTTGTACTTTTTTTCCACGTGTCTCGACCTCCAATGTATCCCTGCAAAGTTTGGTGAAGATCTGAGTATGTAGTTTTTGACCTTATATGGAACCTCCTATCTGAAAATTTGAAAATTCTTAAAAAATTCGTCCAAAATCTTGATGTCACCAATCCTATGTTTTGTATGTTTTTTCCACGTGTCTTGACATCCAATGTATCCATGCAAAGTTTGGTGAAGATCTGAGTATGTCGTTTTTGACCTTATCTGGAACCTCCCATCTGAAAATTTGAAAATTCTTAAAAAATTCGTCGAAAATCTTGATGTCTCCGATCTCTTGTTTTGTACGTTTTTTCCACGTGTCTTGACATGCAAAGTATTCCTGCAAAGTTTGGTGAAGATCTGAGTATGTAGTTTTTGACCTCATCTGGAACCTCCTATCTGAAAATTTGAAAATTCTTAAAAAATTCGTCCAAAATTTTGATGTCTCCAATCTCTTGTTTTGTACGTTTTTTCCACGTGTCTTGACATCCAATGTATTCCTGCAATGTTTGGTGGAGATCTGAGTATGTAGTTTTAGACCTTATCTGGAACCTCCTATCTGAAAATTTGAAAATTCTTCAAAAATTCGTCCAAAATCTTGATGTCTCCAATCTCTTGTTTTCTACGTTTTTTCCACGTGTCTCGACCTCCAATGGATCCCTGCAAAGTTTGGTGAAGATCTGAGTATGTCGTTTTTGACCTTATCTGGAACATCCTTTCTGAAAATTTGAAAATTCTTAAAAAATTCGTCCAAAATCTTGATGTCTCCAATCTCTTGTTTTGTACGTTTTTTCCACGTGTCTTGATATCCAATGTATCCCTGCAAAGTTTGGTGAAGATCTGAGTATGTCGTTTTTGACCTTATCTGGAACATCCTTTCTGAAAATTTGAAAATTGTTAAAAAATTCGTCCAAAATCTTGATGTCTCCAATCTCTTTTTTTGTACGTTTTTTCCACGTGTCTTGACATCCAATGTATCCCTGCAAAGTTTGGTGAAGATCTGAGTATGTAGTTTTTGACCTTATCTGGAACCTCCCATCTGAAAATTTGAAAATTCTTAAAAAATTCGACCAAAATCTTGATGTCTCCAATCTTTTGTTTTGTACGTTTTTTCCACGTGTCTTGACACATAATGTATCCATGCAAAGTTTGGTGAAGATCTGAGTATGTAGTTTTTGACCTTATATGGAACCTCCTATCTGAAAATTTGAAAATTCTTAAAAAATTCGTCCAAAATCTTGATGTCTCCTATCTCTTGTTTTGTACGTTTTTTCCACGTGTCTTGATATCCAATGTATCCCTGCAAAGTTTGGTGAAGATCTGAGTATGTAGTTTTTGACCTTATCTGGAACCTCCCATCTGAAAATTTGAAAATTCTTAAAAAATTCGACCAAAATCTTGATGTCTCCAATCTTTTGTTTTGTACGTTTTTTCCACGTGTCTTGACACATAATGTATCCATGCAAAGTTTGGTGAAGATCTGAGTATGTAGTTTTTGACCTTATATGGAACCTCCTATCTGAAAATTTGAAAATTCTTAAGAAATTCGTCCAAAATCTTGATGTCTCCAATCTCTTGTTTTGTACGTTTTTTCCACGTGTCTTGACATCCAATGTATCCCTGCAAAGTTTGGTGAAGATCTGAGTATGTAGTTTTTGACCTTATCTGGAACCTCCCATCTGAAAATTTGAAAATTCCTAAAAAATCCGTGCAAAATCTTGATGACCCCAATCTCTTGTTTTGTACGTTTTTTCCACGTGTCTTGACATCCAATGTATTCCTGCAATGTTTGGTGAAGATCTGAGTATGTAGTTTTTGACCTTATATGGAACCTCCTATCTGAAAATTTGAAAATTCTTAAAAAATTCGACCAAAATCTTGATGTTCCGAATCCTATGTTTTGTATGTTTTTTCCACGTGTCTTGACATCCAATGTATCCATGCAAAGTTTGGTGAAGATCTGAGTATGTAGTTTTTGACCTTATATGGAACCTCCTATCTGAAAATTTGAAAATTCTTAAAAAATTCGACCAAAATCTTGATGTTCCGAATCCTATGTTTTGTATGTTTTTTCCACGTGTCTTGACATCCAATGTATCCATGCAAAGTTTGGTGAAGATCTGAGTATGTAGTTTTTGACCTTATATTGAACCTCCCATCTGAAAATTTGAAAATTCTTCAAAAATTCGTCCAAAATCTTGATGTCTCCAATCTCTTGTTTTGTACGTTTTTTCCACGTGTCTCGACCTCCAATGGATCCCTGCAAAGTTTGGTGAAGATCTGAGTATGTCGTTTTTGACCTTATCTGGAACATCCTTTCTGAAAATTTGAAAATTCTTAAAAAATTCGTCCAAAATCTTGATGTCTCCAATCTCTTGTTTTGTACGTTTTTTCCACGTGTCTTGACATCCAATGTATCCCTGCAAAGTTTGGTGAAGATCTGAGTATGTAGTTTTTGACCTTATATGGAACCTCCTATCTGAAAATTTGAAAATTCTTAAAAAATTCGTCCAAAATCTTGATGTCTCCAATCTCTTGTTTTGTACGTTTTTTCCACGTGTCTCGACCTCCAATGGATCCCTGCAAAGTTTGGTGAAGATCTGAGTATGTCGTTTTTGACCTTATCTGGAACCTCCCATCTGAAAATTTGAAAATTCTTAAAAAATTCGTCGAAAATCTTGATGTCTCCGATCTCTTGTTTTGTACGTTTTTTCCACGTGTCTTGACATGCAAAGTATTCCTGCAAAGTTTGGTGAAGATCTGAGTATGTAGTTTTTGACCTCATCTGGAACCTCCTATCTGAAAATTTGAAAATTCTTAAAAAATTCGTCCAAAATCTTGATGTCTCCAATCTCTTGTTTTGTACGTTTTTTCCACGTGTCTTGACATCCAATGTATCCCTGCAATGTTTGGTGAAGATCTGAGTATGTAGTTTTTGACCTTATCTGGAACCTCCCATCTGAAAATTTGAAAATTCCTAAAAAATCCGTCCAAAATCTTGATGACCCCAATCTCTTGTTTTGTACTTTTTTTCCACGTGTCTCGACCTCCAATGTATCCCTGCAAAGTTTGGTGAAGATCTGAGTATGTAGTTTTTGACCTTATATGGAACCTCCTATCTGAAAATTTGAAAATTCTTAAAAAATTCGTCCAAAATCTTGATGTCACCAATCCTATGTTTTGTATGTTTTTTCCACGTGTCTTGACATCCAATGTATCCATGCAAAGTTTGGTGAAGATCTGAGTATGTCGTTTTTGACCTTATCTGGAACCTCCCATCTGAAAATTTGAAAATTCTTAAAAAAATCGTCGAAAATCTTGATGTCTCCGATCTCTTGTTTTGTACGTTTTTTCCACGTGTCTTGACATGCAAAGTATTCCTGCAAAGTTTGGTGAAGATCTGAGTATGTAGTTTTTGACCTCATCTGGAACCTCCTATCTGAAAATTTGAAAATTCTTAAAAAATTCGTCCAAAATTTTGATGTCTCCAATCTCTTGTTTTGTACGTTTTTTCCACGTGTCTTGACATCCAATGTATCCCTGCAATGTTTGGTGAAGATCTGAGTATGTAGTTTTTGACCTTATCTGGAACCTCCCATCTGAAAATTTGAAAATTCCTAAAAAATCCGTCCAAAATCTTGATGACCCCAATCTCTTGTTTTGTACGTTTTTTCCACGTGTCTTGACATCCAATGTATCCCTGCAAAGTTTGGTGAAGATCTGAGTATGTAGTTTTTGACCTTATCTGGAACCTCCTATCTGAAAATTTGAAAATTCTTAAAAAATTCGTCCAAAATCTTGATGTCTCCAATCTCTTGTTTTGTACGTTTTTTCCACGTGTCTTGATATCCAATGTATCCCTGCAAAGTTTGGTGAAGATCTGAGTATGTAGTTTTTGACCTTATATGGAACCTCCTATCTGAAAATTTGAAAATTCTTAAAAAATTCGTCCAAAATCTTGATGTCTCCAATCTCTTGTTTTGTACGTTTTTTCACGTGTCTCGACCTCCAATGGATCCCTGCAAAGTTTGGTGAAGATCTGAGTATGTAGTTTTTGACATTATCTGGAACCTCCCATCTGAAAATTTGAAAATTCCTAAAAAATCCGTCCAAAATCTTGATGACCCCAATCTCTTGTTTTGTACGTTTTTTCCACGTGTCTTGACATCCAATGTATCCCTGCAAAGTTTGGTGAAGATCTGAGTATGTAGTTTTTGACCTTATCTGGAACCTCCTATCTGAAAATTTGAAAATTCTTAAAAAATTCGTCGAAAATCTTGATGTCTCCAATCTTTTGTTTTGTACGTTTTTTCCACGTGTCTTGACATCCAATGTATCCCTGCAAAGTTTGGTGAAGATCTGAGTATGTAGTTTTTGACCTTATATGGAACCTCCTATCTGAAAATTTGAAAATTCTTAAAAAATTCGTCCAAAATCTTGATGTCTCCAATCTCTTGTTTTGTACGTTTTTTCCACGTGTCTCGACCTCCAATGGATCCCTGCAAAGTTTGGTGAAGATCTGAGTATGTCGTTTTTGACCTTATCTGGAACCTCCCATCTGAAAATTTGAAAATTCTTAAAAAATTCGTCGAAAATCTTGATGTCTCCGATCTCTTGTTTTGTACGTTTTTTCCACGTGTCTTGACATGCAAAGTATTCCTGCAAAGTTTGGTGAAGATCTGAGTATGTAGTTTTTGACCTCATCTGGAACCTCCTATCTGAAAATTTGAAAATTCTTAAAAAATTCGTCCAAAATCTTGATGTCTCCAATCTCTTGTTTTGTACGTTTTTTCCACGTGTCTTGACATCCAATGTATCCCTGCAATGTTTGGTGAAGATCTGAGTATGTAGTTTTTGACCTTATCTGGAACCTCCCATCTGAAAATTTGAAAAATTCCTAAAAAATCCGTCCAAAATCTTGATGACCCCAATCTCTTGTTTTGTACTTTTTTTCCACGTGTCTCGACCTCCAATGTATCCCTGCAAAGTTTGGTGAAGATCTGAGTATGTAGTTTTTGACCTTATATGGAACCTCCTATCTGAAAATTTGAAAATTCTTAAAAAATTCGTCCAAAATCTTGATGTCACCAATCCTATGTTTTGTATGTTTTTTCCACGTGTCTTGACATCCAATGTATCCATGCAAAGTTTGGTGAAGATCTGAGTATGTCGTTTTTGACCTTATCTGGAACCTCCCATCTGAAAATTTGAAAATTCTTAAAAAATTCGTCGAAAATCTTGATGTCTCCGATCTCTTGTTTTGTACGTTTTTTCCACGTGTCTTGACATGCAAAGTATTCCTGCAAAGTTTGGTGAAGATCTGAGTATGTAGTTTTTGACCTCATCTGGAACCTCCTATCTGAAAATTTGAAAATTCTTAAAAAATTCGTCCAAAATTTTGATGTCTCCAATCTCTTGTTTTGTACGTTTTTTCCACGTGTCTTGACATCCAATGTATTCCTGCAATGTTTGGTGGAGATCTGAGTATGTAGTTTTAGACCTTATCTGGAACCTCCTATCTGAAAATTTGAAAATTCTTCAAAAATTCGTCCAAAATCTTGATGTCTCCAATCTCTTGTTTTCTACGTTTTTTCCACGTGTCTCGACCTCCAATGGATCCCTGCAAAGTTTGGTGAAGATCTGAGTATGTCGTTTTTGACCTTATCTGGAACATCCTTTCTGAAAATTTGAAAATTCTTAAAAAATTCGTCCAAAATCTTGATGTCTCCAATCTCTTGTTTTGTACGTTTTTTCCACGTCTCTTGATATCCAATGTATCCCTGCAAAGTTTGGTGAAGATCTGAGTATGTCGTTTTTGACCTTATCTGGAACATCCTTTCTGAAAATTTGAAAATTGTTAAAAAATTCGTCCAAAATCTTGATGTCTCCAATCTCTTTTTTTGTACGTTTTTTCCACGTGTCTTGACATCCAATGTATCCCTGCAAAGTTTGGTGAAGATCTGAGTATGTAGTTTTTGACCTTATCTGGAACCTCCCATCTGAAAATTTGAAAATTCTTAAAAAATTCGACCAAAATCTTGATGTCTCCAATCTTTTGTTTTGTACGTTTTTTCCACGTGTCTTGACACATAATGTATCCATGCAAAGTTTGGTGAAGATCTGAGTATGTAGTTTTTGACCTTATATGGAACCTCCTATCTGAAAATTTGAAAATTCTTAAAAAATTCGTCCAAAATCTTGATGTCTCCAATCTCTTGTTTTGTACGTTTTTTCCACGTGTCTTGACATCCAATGTATCCCTGCAAAGTTTGGTGAAGATCTGAGTATGTAGTTTTTGACCTTATCTGGAACCTCCCATCTGAAAATTTGAAAATTCTTAAAAAATTCGACCAAAATCTTGATGTCTCCAATCTTTTGTTTTGTACGTTTTTTCCACGTGTCTTGACACATAATGTATCCATGCAAAGTTTGGTGAAGATCTGAGTATGTAGTTTTTGACCTTATATGGAACCTCCTATCTGAAAATTTGAAAATTCTTAAGAAATTCGTCCAAAATCTTGATGTCTCCAATCTCTTGTTTTGTACGTTTTTTCCACGTGTCTTGACATCCAATGTATCCCTGCAAAGTTTGGTGAAGATCTGAGTATGTAGTTTTTGACCTTATCTGGAACCTCCCATCTGAAAATTTGAAAATTCCTAAAAAATCCGTGCAAAATCTTGATGACCCCAATCTCTTGTTTTGTACGTTTTTTCCACGTGTCTTGACATCCAATGTATTCCTGCAATGTTTGGTGAAGATCTGAGTATGTAGTTTTTGACCTTATATGGAACCTCCTATCTGAAAATTTGAAAATTCTTAAAAAATTCGACCAAAATCTTGATGTTCCGAATCCTATGTTTTGTATGTTTTTCCACGTGTCTTGACATCCAATGTATCCATGCAAAGTTTGGTGAAGATCTGAGTATGTAGTTTTTGACCTTATATTGAACCTCCCATCTGAAAATTTGAAAATTCTTAAAAAATTCGTCCAAAATCTTGATGACCCCAATCTCTTGTTTTGTACGTTTTTTCCACGTGTCTTGACATCCAAAGTATCCCTGCAAAGTTTGGTGAAGATCTGAGTATGTAGTTTTTGACCTTATATGGAACCTCCTTTCTGAAAATTTGAGAATTCTTAAAAAATTCGTCCAAAATCTTGATGTCTCCAATCTCTTGTTTTGTACGTTTTTTCCACGTGTCTTGACATCCAATGTATCCATGCAAAGTTTGGTGAAGATCTGAGTATGTCGTTTTTGACCTTATCTGGAACCTCCCATCTGAAAATTTGAAAATTCTTAAAAAATTCGTCGAAAATCTTGATGTCTCCAATCTTTTGTTTTGTACGTTTTTTCCACGTGTCTTGACATGCAAAGTATCCCTGCAACGTTTGGTGAAGATCTGAGTATGTAGTTTTTGACCTTATCTGGAACATCCTTTCTGAAAATTTGAAAATTCTTAAAAAATTCGTCCAAAATCTTGATGTCTCCAATCTCTTGTTTTGTACGTTTTTTCCACGTGTCTTGATATCCAATGTATCCCTGCAAAGTTTGGTGAAGATCTGAGTATGTCGTTTTTGACCTTATCTGGAACATCCTTTCTGAAAATTTGAAAATTGTTAAAAAATTCGTCCAAAATCTTGATGTCTCCAATCTCTTTTTTGTACGTTTTTTCCACGTGTCTTGACATCCAATGTATCCCTGCAAAGTTTGGTGAAGATCTGAGTATGTAGTTTTTGACCTTATCTGGAACCTCCCATCTGAAAATTTGAAAATTCTTAAAAAATTCGACCAAAATCTTGATGTCTCCAATCTTTTGTTTTGTACGTTTTTTCCACGTGTCTTGACACATAATGTATCCATGCAAAGTTTGGTGAAGATCTGAGTATGTAGTTTTTGACCTTATATGGAACCTCCTATCTGAAAATTTGAAAATTCTTTAAAAATTCGTCCAAAATCTTGATGTCTCCAATCTCTTGTTTTGTACGTTTTTTCCACGTGTCTTGACATCCAATGTATCCCTGCAAAGTTTGGTGAAGATCTGAGTATGTAGTTTTTGACCTTATCTGGAACCTCCCATCTGAAAATTTGAAAATTCCTAAAAAATCCGTGCAAAATCTTGATGACCCCAATCTCTTGTTTTGTACGTTTTTTCCACGTGTCTTGACATCCAATGTATCCATGCAAAGTTTGGTGAAGATCTGAGTATGTCGTTTTTGACCTTATCTGGAACCTCCCATCTGAAAATTTGAAAATTCTTAAAAAATTCGTCGAAAATCTTGATGTCTCCAATCTCTTGTTTTGTACGTTTTTTCCACGTGTCTTGACATGCAAAGTATCCCTGCAACGTTTGGTGAAGATCTGAGTATGTAGTTTTTGACCTTATCTGGAACCTCCTATCTGAAAATTTGAAAATTCTTCAAAAATTCGTCCAAAATCTTGATGTCTCCAATCTCTTGTTTTGTACGTTTTTTCCACGTGTCTTGACATCCAATGTATCCCTGCAATGTTTGGTGGAGATCTGAGTATGTAGTTTTTGACCTTATCTGGGACCTCCTACCAGAAAATTTGAAAATTCTTCAAAAATTCGTCCAAAATCTTGATGTCTCCAATCTCTTGTTTTGTACGTTTTTTCCACGTGTCTCGACCTCCAATGTATCCCTGCAAAGTTTGGTGAAGATCTGAGTATGTCGTTTTTGACCTTATCTGGAACATCCTTGCTGAAAATTTGAAAATTCTTCAAAAATTCGTCCAAAATCTTGATGTCTCCAATCTCTTGTTTTGTACGTTTTTTCCACGTGTCTCGACCTCCAATGTATCCCTGCAAAGTTAGTGAAGATCTGAGTATGTCGTTTTTGACCTTATCTGGAACATCCTTTCTGAAAATTTGAAAATTCTTAAAAAATTCGTCGAAAATCTTGATGTCTCCAATCTCTTGTTTTGTACGTTTTTTCCACGTTTCTTGACATCCAATGTATCCCTGCAAAGTTTGGTGAAGATCTGAGTATGTAGTTTTTGACCTAATATGGAACCTCCTATCTGAAAATTTGAAAATTCTTAAAAAATTCGTCCAAAATCTTGATGTCTCCAATCTCTTGTTTTGTACGTTTTTTCCACGTGTCTCGACCTCCAATGGATCCCTGCAAAGTTTGGTGAAGATCTGAGTATGTCGTTTTTGACCTTATCTGGAACCTCCCATCTGAAAATTTGAAAATTCTTAAAAAATTCGTCCAAAATCTTGATGTCTCCGATCTCTTGTTTTGTACGTTTTTTCCACGTGTCTTGACATGCAAAGTATTCCTGCAAAGTTTGGTGAAGATCTGAGTATGTAGTTTTTGACCTCATCTGGAACCTCCTATCTGAAAATTTGAAAATTCTTAAAAAATTCGACCAAAATCTTGATGTTCCGAATCCTATGTTTTGTATGTTTTTTCCACGTGTCTTGACATCCAATGTATCCATGCAAAGTTTGGTGAAGATCTGAGTATGTAGTTTTTGACCTTATATTGAACCTCCCATCTGAAAATTTGAAAATTCTTAAAAAATTCGTCCAAAATCTTGATGACCCCAATCTCTTGTTTTGTACGTTTTTTCCACGTGTCTTGACATCCAAAGTATCCCTGCAAAGTTTGGTGAAGATCTGAGTATGTAGTTTTTGACCTTATATGGAACCTCCTTTCTGAAAATTTGAGAATTCTTAAAAAATTCGTCCAAAATCTTGATGTCTCCAATCTCTTGTTTTGTACGTTTTTTCCACGTGTCTTGACATCCAATGTATCCATGCAAAGTTTGGTGAAGATCTGAGTATGTCGTTTTTGACCTTATCTGGAACCTCCCATCTGAAAATTTGAAAATTCTTAAAAAATTCGTCGAAAATCTTGATGTCTCCAATCTTTTGTTTTGTACGTTTTTTCCACGTGTCTTGACATGCAAAGTATCCCTGCAACGTTTGGTGAAGATCTGAGTATGTAGTTTTTGACCTTATCTGGAACATCCTTTCTGAAAATTTGAAAATTCTTAAAAAATTCGTCCAAAATCTTGATGTCTCCAATCTCTTGTTTTGTACGTTTTTTCCACGTGTCTTGATATCCAATGTATCCCTGCAAAGTTTGGTGAAGATCTGAGTATGTCGTTTTTGACCTTATCTGGAACATCCTTTCTGAAAATTTGAAAATTGTTAAAAAATTCGTCCAAAATCTTGATGTCTCCAATCTCTTTTTTGTACGTTTTTTCCACGTGTCTTGACATCCAATGTATCCCTGCAAAGTTTGGTGAAGATCTGAGTATGTAGTTTTTGACCTTATCTGGAACCTCCCATCTGAAAATTTGAAAATTCTTAAAAAATTCGACCAAAATCTTGATGTCTCCAATCTTTTGTTTTGTACGTTTTTTCCACGTGTCTTGACACATAATGTATCCATGCAAAGTTTGGTGAAGATCTGAGTATGTAGTTTTTGACCTTATATGGAACCTCCTATCTGAAAATTTGAAAATTCTTAAAAAATTCGTCCAAAATCTTGATGTCTCCAATCTCTTGTTTTGTACGTTTTTTCCACGTGTCTTGACATCCAATGTATCCCTGCAAAGTTTGGTGAAGATCTGAATATGTAGTTTTTGACCTTATCTGGAACCTCCCATCTGAAAATTTGAAAATTCCTAAAAAATCCGTGCAAAATCTTGATGACCCCAATCTCTTGTTTTGTACGTTTTTTCCACGTGTCTTGACATCCAATTTATCCATGCAAAGTTTGGTGAAGATCTGAGTATGTCGTTTTTGACCTTATCTGGAACCTCCCATCTGAAAATTTTAAAATTCTTAAAAAATTCGTCGAAAATCTTGATGTCTCCAATCTCTTGTTTTGTACGTTTTTTCCACGTGTCTTGACATGCAAAGTATCCCTGCAACGTTTGGTGAAGATCTGAGTATGTAGTTTTTGACCTTATCTGGAACCTCCTATCTGAAAATTTGAAAATTCTTCAAAAATTCGTCGAAAATCTTGATGTCTCCAATCTCTTGTTTTGTACGTTTTTTCCACGTGTCTTGACATCCAATGTATCCCTGCAATGTTTGGTGGAGATCTGAGTATGTAGTTTTTGACCTTATCTGGGACCTCCTATCAGAAAATTTGAAAATTCTTCAAAAATTCGTCCAAAATCTTGATGTCTCCAATCTCTTGTTTTGTACGTTTTTTCCACGTGTCTTGACATCCAATGTATCCCTGCAAAGTTTGGTGAAGATCTGAGTATGTAGTTTTTGACCTTATATGGAACCTCCTTTCTGAAAATTTGAAAATTCTCAAAAAATTCGTCCATAATCTTGATGTCTCCAATCTCTTGTTTTGTACGTTTTTTCCACGTGTCTTGACATCCAATGTATCCCTGCAAAGTTTGGTGAAGATCTGAGTATGTAGTTTTTGACCTTATATGGAACCTCCTATCTGAAAATTTGAAAATTCTTAAAAAATTCGTCCAAAATCTTGATGTCACCAATCCTATGTTTTGTATGTTTTTTCCACGTGACTTGACATCCAATGTATCCATGCAAAGTTTGGTGAAGATCTGAGTATGTCGTTTTTGACCTTATCTGGAACCTCCCATCTGAAAATTTGAAAATTCTTAAAAAATTCGTCGAAAATCTTGATGTCTCCGATCTCTTGTTTTGTACGTTTTTTCCACGTGTCTTGACATGCAAAGTATTCCTGCAAAGTTTGGTGAAGATCTGAGTATGTAGTTTTTGACCTTATATGGAACCACCTATCTGAAAATTTGAAAATTCTTAAAAAATTCGTCCAAAATCTTGATGTCTCCAATATCTTGTTTTGTACGTTTTTTCCACGTGTCTTGACATCCAATGTATCCCTGCAAAGTTTGGTGAAGATCTGAGTATGTAGTTTTTGACCTTATCTGGAACCTCCCATCTGAAAATTTGAAAATTCCTAAAAAATCCGTGCAAAATCTTGATGACCCCAATCTCTTGTTTTGTACGTTTTTTCCACGTGTCTTGACATCCAATGTATCCATGCAAAGTTTGGTGAAGATCTGAGTATGTCGTTTTTGACCTTATCTGGAACCTCCCATCTGAAAATTTGAAAATTCTTAAAAAATTCGTCGAAAATCTTGATGTCTCCAATCTCTTGTTTTGTACGTTTTTTCCACGTGTCTTGACATGCAAAGTATCCCTGCAACGTTTGGTGAAGATCTGAGTATGTAGTTTTTGACCTTATCTGGAACCTCCTATCTGAAAATTTGAAAATTCTTCAAAAATTCGTCGAAAATCTTGATGTCTCCAATCTCTTGTTTTGTACGTTTTTTCCACGTGTCTTGACATCCAATGTATCCCTGCAATGTTTGGTGGAGATCTGAGTATGTAGTTTTTGACCTTATCTGGGACCTCCTATCAGAAAATTTGAAAATTCTTCAAAAATTCGTCCAAAATCTTGATGTCTCCAATCTCTTGTTTTGTACGTTTTTTCCACGTGTCTCGACCTCCAATGTATCCCTGCAAAGTTTGGTGAAGATCTGAGTATGTCGTTTTTGACCTTATCTGGAACATCCTTTCTGAAAATTTGAAAATTCTTAAAAAATTCGTCGAAAATCTTGATGTCTCCAATCTCTTGTTTTGTACGTTTTTTCCACGTGTCTTGACATCCAATGTATCCCTGCAAAGTTTGGTGAAGATCTGAGTATGTAGTTTTTGACCTTATATGGAACCTCCTTTCTGAAAATTTGAAAATTCTCAAAAAATTCGTCCATAATCTTGATGTCTCCAATCTCTTGTTTTGTACGTTTTTTCCACGTGTCTTGACATCCAATGTATCCCTGCAAAGTTTGGTGAAGATCTGAGTATGTAGTTTTTGACCTTATCTGGAACCTCCCATCTGAAAATTTGAAAATTCTTAAAAAATTCGACCAAAATCTTGATGTCTCCAATCTTTTGTTTTGTACGTTTTTTCCACGTGTCTTGACACATAATGTATCCATGCAAAGTTTGGTGAAGATCTGAGTATGTAGTTTTTGACCTTATATGGAACCTCCTATCTGAAAATTTGAAAATTCTTAAAAAATTCGTCCAAAATCTTGATGTCTCCAATCTCTTGTTTTGTACGTTTTTTCCACGTGTCTTGACATGCAAAGTATTCCTGCAAAGTTTGGTGAAGATCTGAGTATGTAGTTTTTGACCTCATCTGGAACCTCCTATCTGAAAATTTGAAAATTCTTAAAAAATTCGTCCAAAATCTTGATGTCTCCAATCTCTTGTTTTGTACGTTTTTTCCACGTGTCTTGACATCCAATGTATCCCTGCAATGTTTGGTGAAGATCTGAGTATGTAGTTTTTGACCTTATCTGGAACCTCCCATCTGAAAATTTGAAAATTCCTAAAAAATCCGTCCAAAATCTTGATGACCCCAATCTCTTGTTTTGTACTTTTTTTCCACGTGTCTCGACCTCCAATGTATCCCTGCAAAGTTTGGTGAAGATCTGAGTATGTAGTTTTTGACCTTATATGGAACCTCCTATCTGAAAATTTGAAAATTCTTAAAAAATTCGTCCAAAATCTTGATGTCACCAATCCTATGTTTTGTATGTTTTTTCCACGTGTCTTGACATCCAATGTATCCATGCAAAGTTTGGTGAAGATCTGAGTATGTCGTTTTTGACCTTATCTGGAACCTCCCATCTGAAAATTTGAAAATTCTTAAAAAATTCGTCGAAAATCTTGATGTCTCCGATCTCTTGTTTTGTACGTTTTTTCCACGTGTCTTGACATGCAAAGTATTCCTGCAAAGTTTGGTGAAGATCTGAGTATGTAGTTTTTGACCTCATCTGGAACCTCCTATCTGAAAATTTGAAAATTCTTAAAAAATTCGTCCAAAATTTTGATGTCTCCAATCTCTTGTTTTGTACGTTTTTTCCACGTGTCTTGACATCCAATGTATCCCTGCAATGTTTGGTGAAGATCTGAGTATGTAGTTTTTGACCTTATCTGGAACCTCCCATCTGAAAATTTGAAAATTCCTAAAAAATCCGTCCAAAATCTTGATGACCCCAATCTCTTGTTTTGTACGTTTTTTCCACGTGTCTTGACATCCAATGTATCCCTGCAAAGTTTGGTGAAGATCTGAGTATGTAGTTTTTGACCTTATCTGGAACCTCCTATCTGAAAATTTGAAAATTCTTAAAAAATTCGTCCAAAATCTTGATGTCACCAATCCTATGTTTTGTATGTTTTTTCCACGTGTCTTGACATCCAATGTATCCATGCAAAGTTTGGTGAAGATCTGAGTATGTCGTTTTTGACCTTATCTGGAACCTCCCATCTGAAAATTTGAAAATTCTTAAAAAATTCGTCGAAAATCTTGATGTCTCCGATCTCTTGTTTTGTACGTTTTTTCCACGTGTCTTGACATGCAAAGTATTCCTGCAAAGTTTGGTGAAGATCTGAGTATGTAGTTTTTGACCTTATATGGAACCTCCTATCTGAAAATTTGAAAATTCTTAAAAAATTCGTCCAAAATCTTGATGTCTCCAATATCTTGTTTTGTACGTTTTTTCCACGTGTCTTGACATCCAATGTATCCCTGCAAAGTTTGGTGAAGATCTGAGTATGTAGTTTTTGACCTTATCTGGAACCTCCCATCTGAAAATTTGAAAATTCCTAAAAAATCCGTGCAAAATCTTGATGACCCCAATCTCTTGTTTTGTACGTTTTTTCCACGTGTCTTGACATCCAATGTATCCATGCAAAGTTTGGTGAAGATCTGAGTATGTCGTTTTTGACCTTATCTGGAACCTCCCATCTGAAAATTTGAAAATTCTTAAAAAATTCGTCGAAAATCTTGATGTCTCCAATCTCTTGTTTTGTACGTTTTTTCCACGTGTCTTGACATGCAAAGTATCCCTGCAACGTTTGGTGAAGATCTGAGTATGTAGTTTTTGACCTTATCTGGAACCTCCTATCTGAAAATTTGAAAATTCTTCAAAAATTCGTCCAAAATCTTGATGTCTCCAATCTCTTGTTTTGTACGTTCTTTCCACGTGTCTCGACCTCCAATGTATCCCTGCAAAGTTTGGTGAAGATCTGAGTATGTCGTTTTTGACCTTATCTGGAACATCCTTTCTGAAAATTTGAAAATTCTTAAAAAATTCGTCGAAAATCTTGATGTCTCCAATCTCTTGTTTTGTACATTTTTTCCACGTGTCTTGACATCCAATGTATCCCTGCAAAGTTTGGTGAAGATCTGAGTATGTAGTTTTTGACCTTATATGGAACCTCCTTTCTGAAAATTTGAAAATTCTCAAAAAATTCGTCCATAATCTTGATGTCTCCAATCTCTTGTTTTGTACGTTTTTTCCACGTGTCTTGACATCCAATGTATCCCTGCAAAGTTTGGTGAAGATCTGAGTATGTAGTTTTTGACCTTATCTGGAACCTCCCATCTGAAAATTTGAAAATTCTTAAAAAATTCGACCAAAATCTTGATGTCTCCAATCTTTTGTTTTGTACGTTTTTTCCACGTGTCTTGACACATAATGTATCCATGCAAAGTTTGGTGAAGATCTGAGTATGTAGTTTTTGACCTTATATGGAACCTCCTATCTGAAAATTTGAAAATTCTTAAAAAATTCGTCCAAAATCTTGATGTCTCCAATCTCTTGTTTTGTACGTTTTTTCCACGTGTCTTGACATCCAATGTATCCATGCAAAGTTTGGTGAAGATCTGAGTATGTAGTTTTTGACCTTATCTGGAACCTCCCATCTGAAAATTTGAAAATTCCTAAAAAATCCGTGCAAAATCTTGATGACCCCAATCTCTTGTTTTGTACGTTTTTTCCACGTGTCTTGACATCCAATGTATTCCTGCAATGTTTGGTGAATATCTGAGTATGTAGTTTTTGACCTTATATGGAACCTCCTATCTGAAAATTTGAAAATTCTTAAAAAATTCGTCGAAAATCTTGATGTCTCCAATCTCTTGTTTTGTACGTTTTTTCCACGTGTCTTGACATGCAAAGTATCCCTGCAACGTTTGGTGAAGATCTGAGTATGTAGTTTTTGACCTTATCTGGAACCTCCTATCTGAAAATTTGAAAATTCTTCAAAAATTCGTCGAAAATCTTGATGTCTCCAATCTCTTGTTTTGTACGTTTTTTCCACGTGTCTTGACATCCAATGTATTCCTGCAATGTTTGGTGAAGATCTGAGTATGTAGTTTTTGACCTTATATGGAACCTCCTATCTGAAAATTTGAAAATTCTTAAAAAATTCGTCGAAAATCTTGATGTCTCCAATCTCTTGTTTTGTACGTTTTTTCCACGTGTCTTGACATGCAAAGTATCCCTGCAACGTTTGGTGAAGATCTGAGTATGTAGTTTTTGACCTTATCTGGAACCTCCTATCTGAAAATTTGAAAATTCTTAAAAAATTCGTCCAAAATCTTGAAGACCCCAATCTCTTGTTTTGTACGTTTTTTCCACGTGTCTTGACATCCAATGTATCCCTGCAAAGTTTGGTGAAGATCTGAGTATGTAGTTTTTGACCTTATATGGAACCTCCTTTCTGAAAATTTGAGAATTCTTAAAAAATTCGTCCAAAATCTTGATGTCTCCAATCTCTTGTTTTGTACGTTTTTTCCACGTGTCTTGACATCCAATGTATCCATGCAAAGTTTGGTGAAGATCTGAGTATGTCGTTTTTGACCTTATCTGGAACCTCCCATCCGAAAATTTGAAAATTCTTAAAAAATTCGTCGAAAATCTTGATGTCTCCAATCTCTTGTTTTGTACGTTTTTTCCACGTGTCTTGACATGCAAAGTATCCCTGCAACGTTTGGTGAAGATCTGAGTATGTAGTTTTTGACCTTATCTGGAACCTCCTATCTGAAAATTTGAAAATTCTTCAAAAATTCGTCGAAAATCTTGATGTCTCCAATCTCTTGCTTTGTACTTTTTTTCCACGTGTCTTGACATCCAATGTATCCCTGCAATGTTTGGTGGAGATCTGAGTATGTAGTTTTTGACCTTATCTGGAACCTCCTATCTGAAAATTTGAAAATTCTTCAAAAATTCGTCCAAAATCTTGATGTCTCCAATCTCTTGTTTTGTACGTTTTTTCCACGTGTCTCGACCTCCAATGTATCCCTGCAAAGTTAGTGAAGATCTGAGTATGTCGTTTTTGACCTTATCTGGAACATCCTTTCTGAAAATTTGAAAATTCTTAAAAAATTCGTCGAAAATCTTGATGTCTCCAATCTCTTGTTTTGTACGTTTTTTCCACGTTTCTTGACATCCAATGTATCCCTGCAAAGTTTGGTGAAGATCTGAGTATGTAGTTTTTGACCTTATATGGAACCTCCTTTCTGAAAATTTGAAAATTCTCAAAAAATTCGTCCATAATCTTGATGTCTCCAATCTCTTGTTTTGTACGTTTTTTCCACGTGTCTTGACATCCAATGTATCCCTGCAAAGTTTGGTGAAGATCTGAGTATGTAGTTTTTGACCTTATATGGAACCTCCTATCTGAAAATTTGAAAATTCTTAAAAAATTCGTCCAAAATCTTGATGTCACCAATCCTATGTTTTGTATGTTTTTTCCACGTGTCTTGACATCCAATGTATCCATGCAAAGTTTGGTGAAGATCTGAGTATGTCGTTTTTGACCTTATCTGGAACCTCCCATCTGAAAATTTGAAAATTCTTAAAAAATTCGTCGAAAATCTTGATGTCTCCGATCTCTTGTTTTGTACGTTTTTTCCACGTGTCTTGACATGCAAAGTATTCCTGCAAAGTTTGGTGAAGATCTGAGTATGTAGTTTTTGACCTCATCTGGAACCTCCTATCTGAAAATTTGAAAATTCTTAAAAAATTCGTCCAAAATTTTGATGTCTCCAATCTCTTGTTTTGTACGTTTTTTCCACGTGTCTTGACATCCAATGTATCCCTGCAATGTTTGTTGAAGATCTGAGTATGTAGTTTTTGACCTTATCTGGAACCTCCCATCTGAAAATTTGAAAATTCCTAAAAAATCCGTCCAAAATCTTGATGACCCCAATCTCTTGTTTTGTACGTTTTTTCCACGTGTCTTGACATCCAATGTATCCCTGCAAAGTTTGGTGAAGATCTGAGTATGTAGTTTTTGACCTTATCTGGAACCTCCTATCTGAAAATTTGAAAATTCTTAAAAAATTCGTCCAAAATCTTGATGTCTCCAATCTCTTGTTTTGTACGTTTTTTCCACGTGTCTTGATATCCAATGTATCCCTGCAAAGTTTGGTGAAGATCTGAGTATGTCGTTTTTGACCTTATCTGGAACATCCTTTCTGAAAATTTGAAAATTGTTAAAAAATTCGTCCAAAATCTTGATGTCTCCAATCTCTTTTTTGTACGTTTTTTCCACGTGTCTTGACATCCAATGTATCCCTGCAAAGTTTGGTGAAGATCTGAGTATGTAGTTTTTGACCTTATCTGGAACCTCCCATCTGAAAATTTGAAAATTCTTAAAAAATTCGACCAAATTTTTAATGTCTCCAATCTTTTGTTTTGTACGTTTTTTCCACGTGTCTTGACACATAATGTATCCATGCAAAGTTTGGTGAAGATCTGAGTATGTAGTTTTTGACCTTATATGGAACCTCCTATCTGAAAATTTGAAAATTCTTAAAAAATTCGTCCAAAATCTTGATGTCTCCAATCTCTTGTTTTGTACGTTTTTTCCACGTGTCTTGACATCCAATGTATCCCTGCAAAGTTTGGTGAAGATCTGAGTATGTAGTTTTTGACCTTATCTGGAACCTCCCATCTGAAAATTTGAAAATTCCTAAAAAATCCGTGCAAAATCTTGATGACCCCAATCTCTTGTTTTGTACGTTTTTTCCACGTGTCTTGACATCCAATGTATTCCTGCAATGTTTGGTGAAGATCTGAGTATGTAGTTTTTGACCTTATATGGAACCTCCTATCTGAAAATTTGAAAATTCTTAAAAAATTCGACCAAAATCTTGATGTTCCGAATCCTATGTTTTGTATGTTTTTTCCACGTGTCTTGACATCCAATGTATCCATGCAAAGTTTGGTGAAGATCTGAGTATGTAGTTTTTGACCTTATATTGAACCTCCCATCTGAAAATTTGAAAATTCTTAAAAAATTCGTCCAAAATCTTGATGACCCCAATCTCTTGTTTTGTACGTTTTTTCCACGTGTCTTGACATCCAAAGTATCCCTGCAAAGTTTGGTGAAGATCTGAGTATGTAGTTTTTGACCTTATATGGAACCTCCTTTCTGAAAATTTGAGAATTCTTAAAAAATTCGTCCAAAATCTTGATGTCTCCAATCTCTTGTTTTGTACGTTTTTTCCACGTGTCTTGACATCCAATGTATCCATGCAATGTTTGGTGAAGATCTGAGTATGTAGTTTTTGACCTTATCTGGAACCTCCCATCTGAAAATTTGAAAATTCCTAAAAAATCCGTCCAAAATCTTGATGACCCCAATCTCTTGTTTTGTACGTTTTTTCCACGTGTCTTGACATCCAATGTATCCCTGCAAAGTTTGGTGAAGATCTGAGTATGTAGTTTTTGACCTTATCTGGAACCTCCTATCTGAAAATTTGAAAATTCTTAAAAAATTCGTCCAAAATCTTGATGTCTCCAATCTCTTGTTTTGTACGTTTTTTCCACGTGTCTTGATATCCAATGTATCCCTGCAAAGTTTGGTGAAGATCTGAGTATGTCGTTTTTGATCTTATCTGGAACATCCTTTCTGAAAATTTGAAAATTGTTAAAAAATTCGTCCAAAATCTTGATGTCTCCAATCTCTTTTTTGTACGTTTTTTCCACGTGTCTTGACATCCAATGTATCCCTGCAAAGTTTGGTGAAGATCTGAGTATGTAGTTTTTGACCTTATCTGGAACCTCCCATCTGAAAATTTGAAAATTCTTAAAAAATTCGACCAAAATCTTGATGTCTCCAATCTTTTGTTTTGTACGTTTTTTCCACGTGTCTTGACACATAATGTATCCATGCAAAGTTTGGTGAAGATCTGAGTATGTAGTTTTTGACCTTATATGGAACCTCCTATCTGAAAATTTGAAAATTCTTAAAAAATTCGTCCAAAATCTTGATGTCTCCAATCTCTTGTTTTGTACGTTTTTTCCACGTGTCTTGACATCCAATGTATCCCTGCAAAGTTTGGTGAAGATCTGAGTATGTAGTTTTTGACCTTATCTGGAACCTCCCATCTGAAAATTTGAAAATTCCTAAAAAATCCGTGCAAAATCTTGATGACCCCAATCTCTTGTTTTGTACGTTTTTTCCACGTGTCTTGACATCCAATGTATTCCTGCAATGTTTGGTGAAGATCTGAGTATGTAGTTTTTGACCTTATATGGAACCTCCTATCTGAAAATTTGAAAATTCTTAAAAAATTCGACCAAAATCTTGATGTTCCGAATCCTATGTTTTGTATGTTTTTTCCACGTGTCTTGACATCCAATGTATCCATGCAAAGTTTGGTGAAGATCTGAGTATGTCGTTTTTGACCTTATATTGAACCTCCCATCTGAAAATTTGAAAATTCTTAAAAAATTCGTCCAAAATCTTGATGACCCCAATCTCTTGTTTTGTACGTTTTTTCCACGTGTCTTGACATCCAAAGTATCCCTGCAAAGTTTGGTGAAGATCTGAGTATGTAGTTTTTGACCTTATATGGAACCTCCTTTCTGAAAATTTGAGAATTCTTAAAAAATTCGTCCAAAATCTTGATGTCTCCAATCTCTTGTTTTGTACGTTTTTTCCACGTGTCTTGACATCCAATGTATCCATGCAATGTTTGGTGAAGATCTGAGTATGTAGTTTTTGACCTTATCTGGAACCTCCCATCTGAAAATTTGAAAATTCCTAAAAAATCCGTCCAAAATCTTGATGACCCCAATCTCTTGTTTTGTACGTTTTTTCCACGTGTCTTGACATCCAATGTATCCCTGCAAAGTTTGGTGAAGATCTGAGTATGTAGTTTTTGACCTTATCTGGAACCTCCTATCTGAAAATTTGAAAATTCTTAAAAAATTCGTCCAAAATCTTGATGTCTCCAATCTCTTGTTTTGTACGTTTTTTCCACGTGTCTTGATATCCAATGTATCCCTGCAAAGTTTGGTGAAGATCTGAGTATGTCGTTTTTGACCTTATCTGGAACATCCTTTCTGAAAATTTGAAAATTGTTAAAAAATTCGTCCAAAATCTTGATGTCTCCAATCTCTTTTTTGTACGTTTTTTCCACGTGTCTTGACATCCAATGTATCCCTGCAAAGTTTGGTGAAGATCTGAGTATGTAGTTTTTGACCTTATCTGGAACCTCCCATCTGAAAATTTGAAAATTCTTAAAAAATTCGACCAAAATCTTGATGTCTCCAATCTTTTGTTTTGTACGTTTTTTCCACGTGTCTTGACACATAATGTATCCATGCAAAGTTTGGTGAAGATCTGAGTATGTAGTTTTTGACCTTATATGGAACCTCCTATCTGAAAATTTGAAAATTCTTAAAAAATTCGTCCAAAATCTTGATGTCTCCAATCTCTTGTTTTGTACGTTTTTTCCACGTGTCTTGACATCCAATGTATCCCTGCAAAGTTTGGTGAAGATCTGAGTATGTAGTTTTTGACCTTATCTGGAACCTCCCATCTGAAAATTTGAAAATTCCTAAAAAATCCGTGCAAAATCTTGATGACCCCAATCTCTTGTTTTGTACGTTTTTTCCACGTGTCTTGACATCCAATGTATCCATGCAAAGTTTGGTGAAGATCTGAGTATGTCGTTTTTGACCTTATCTGGAACCTCCCATCTGAAAATTTGAAAATTCTTAAAAAATTCGTCGAAAATCTTGATGTCTCCAATCTCTTGTTTTGTACGTTTTTTCCACGTGTCTTGACATGCAAAGTATCCCTGCAACGTTTGGTGAAGATCTGAGTATGTAGTTTTTGACCTTATCTGGAACCTCCTATCTGAAAATTTGAAAATTCTTCAAAAATTCGTCGAAAATCTTGATGTCTCCAATCTCTTGTTTTGTACGTTTTTTCCACGTGTCTTGACATCCAATGTATCCCTGCAATGTTTGGTGGAGATCTGAGTATGTAGTTTTTGACCTTATCTGGGACCTCCTATCAGAAAATTTGAAAATTCTTCAAAAATTCGTCCAAAATCTTGATGTCTCCAATCTCTTGTTTTGTACGTTTTTTCCACGTGTCTCGACCTCCAATGTATCCCTGCAAAGTTTGGTGAAGATCTGAGTATGTCGTTTTTGACCTTATCTGGAACATCCTTTCTGAAAATTTGAAAATTCTTAAAAAATTCGTCGAAAATCTTGATGTCTCCAATCTCTTGTTTTGTACGTTTTTTCCACGTGTCTTGACATCCAATGTATCCCTGCAAAGTTTGGTGAAGATCTGAGTATGTAGTTTTTGACCTTATATGGAACCTCCTTTCTGAAAATTTGAAAATTCTCAAAAAATTCGTCCATAATCTTGATGTCTCCAATCTCTTGTTTTGTACGTTTTTTCCACGTGTCTTGACATCCAATGTATCCCTGCAAAGTTTGGTGAAGATCTGAGTATGTAGTTTTTGACCTTATATGGAACCTCCTATCTGAAAATTTGAAAATTCTTAAAAAATTCGTCCAAAATCTTGATGTCACCAATCCTATGTTTTGTATGTTTTTTCCACGTGTCTTGACATCCAATGTATCCATGCAAAGTTTGGTGAAGATCTGAGTATGTCGTTTTTGACCTTATCTGGAACCTCCCATCTGAAAATTTGAAAATTCTTAAAAAATTCGTCGAAAATCTTGATGTCTCCGATCTCTTGTTTTGTACGTTTTTTCCACGTGTCTTGACATGCAAAGTATTCCTGCAAAGTTTGGTGAAGATCTTAGTATGTAGTTTTTGACCTTATATGGAACCTCCTATCTGAAAATTTGAAAATTCTTAAAAAATTCGTCCAAAATCTTGATGTCTCCAATATCTTGTTTTGTACGTTTTTTCCACGTGTCTTGACATCCAATGTATCCCTGCAAAGTTTGGTGAAGATCTGAGTATGTAGTTTTTGACCTTATCTGGAACCTCCCATCTGAAAATTTGAAAATTCCTAAAAAATCCGTGCAAAATCTTGATGACCCCAATCTCTTGTTTTGTACGTTTTTTCCACGTGTCTTGACATCCAATGTATCCATGCAAAGTTTGGTGAAGATCTGAGTATGTCGTTTTTGACCTTATCTGGAACCTCCCATCTGAAAATTTGAAAATTCTTAAAAAATTCGTCGAAAATCTTGATGTCTCCAATCTCTTGTTTTGTACGTTTTTTCCACGTGTCTTGACATGCAAAGTATCCCTGCAACGTTTGGTGAAGATCTGAGTATGTAGTTTTTGACCTTATCTGGAACCTCCTATCTGAAAATTTGAAAATTCTTCAAAAATTCGTCGAAAATCTTGATGTCTCCAATCTCTTGTTTTGTACGTTTTTTCCACGAGTCTTGACATCCAATGTATCCCTGCAATGTTTGGTGGAGATCTGAGTATGTAGTTTTTGACCTTATCTGGGACCTCCTATCAGAAAATTTGAAAATTCTTCAAAAATTCGTCCAAAATCTTGATGTCTCCAATCTCTTGTTTTGTACGTTTTTTCCACGTGTCTCGACCTCCAATGTATCCCTGCAAAGTTTGGTGAAGATCTGAGTATGTCGTTTTTGACCTTATCTGGAACATCCTTTCTGAAAATTTGAAAATTCTTAAAAAATTCGGCGAAAATCTTGATGTCTCCAATCTCTTGTTTTGTACGTTTTTTCCACGTGTCTTGACATCCAATGTATCCCTGCAAAGTTTGGTGAAGATCTGAGTATGTAGTTTTTGACCTTATATGGAACCTCCTTTCTGAAAATTTGAAAATTCTCAAAAAATTCGTCCATAATCTTGATGTCTCCAATCTCTTGTTTTGTACGTTTTTTCCACGTGTCTTGACATCCAATGTATCCCTGCAAAGTTTGGTGAAGATCTGAGTATGTAGTTTTTGACCTTATCTGGAACCTCCCATCTGAAAATTTGAAAATTCTTAAAAAATTCGACCAAAATCTTGATGTCTCCAATCTTTTGTTTTGTACGTTTTTTCCACGTGTCTTGACACATAATGTATCCATGCAAAGTTTGGTGAAGATCTGAGTATGTAGTTTTTGACCTTATATGGAACCTCCTATCTGAAAATTTGAAAATTCTTAAAAAATTCTTCCAAAATCTTGATGACCCCAATCTCTTGTTTTGTACGTTTTTTCCACGTGTCTTGACATCCAATGTATCCATGCAATGTTTGGTGAAGATCTGAGTATGTAGTTTTTGACCTTATCTGGAACCTCCCATCTGAAAATTTGAAAATTCCTAAAAAATCCGTCCAAAATCTTGATGACCCCAATCTCTTGTTTTGTACGTTTTTTCCACGTGTCTTGACACATAATGTATCCATGCAAAGTTTGGTGAAGATCTGAGTATGTAGTTTTTGACCTTATATGGAACCTCCTTTCTGAAAATTTGAGAATTCTTAAAAAATTCGTCCAAAATCTTGATGTCTCCAATCTCTTGTTTTGTACGTTTTTTCCACGTGTCTTGACATCCAATGTATCCATGCAATGTTTGGTGAAGATCTGAGTATGTAGTTTTTGACCTTATCTGGAACCTCCCATCTGAAAATTTGAAAATTCCTAAAAAATCCGTCCAAAATCTTGATGACCCCAATCTCTTGTTTTGTACGTTTTTTCCACGTGTCTTGACATCCAATGTATCCCTGCAAAGTTTGGTGAAGATCTGAGTATGTAGTTTTTGACCTTATCTGGAACCTCCTATCTGAAAATTTGAAAATTCTTAAAAAATTCGTCCAAAATCTTGATGTCTCCAATCTCTTGTTTTGTACGTTTTTTCCACGTGTCTTGATATCCAATGTATCCCTGCAAAGTTTGGTGAAGATCTGAGTATGTCGTTTTTGACCTTATCTGGAACATCCTTTCTGAAAATTTGAAAATTGTTAAAAAATTCGTCCAAAATCTTGATGTCTCCAATCTCTTTTTTGTACGTTTTTTCCACGTGTCTTGACATCCAATGTATCCCTGCAAAGTTTGGTGAAGATCTGAGTATGTAGTTTTTGACCTTATCTGGAACCTCCCATCTGAAAATTTGAAAATTCTTAAAAAATTCGACCAAAATCTTGATGTCTCCAATCTTTTGTTTTGTACGTTTTTTCCACGTGTCTTGACACATAATGTATCCATGCAAAGTTTGGTGAAGATCTGAGTATGTAGTTTTTGACCTTATATGGAACCTCCTATCTGAAAATTTGAAAATTCTTAAAAAATTCGTTAAAATCTTGATGTCTCCAATCTCTTGTTTTGTACGTTTTTTCCACGTGTCTTGACATCCAATGTATCCCTGCAAAGTTTGGTGAAGATCTGAGTATGTAGTTTTTGACCTTATCTGGAACCTCCCATCTGAAAATTTGAAAATTCCTAAAAAATCCGTGCAAAATCTTGATGACCCCAATCTCTTGTTTTGTACGTTTTTTCCACGTGTCTTGACATCCAATGTATCCATGCAAAGTTTGGTGAAGATCTGAGTATGTCGTTTTTGACCTTATCTGGAACCTCCCATCTGAAAATTTGAAAATTCTTAAAAAATTCGTCGAAAATCTTGATGTCTCCAATCTCTTGTTTTGTACGTTTTTTCCACGTGTCTTGACATGCAAAGTATCCCTGCAACGTTTGGTGAAGATCTGAGTATGTAGTTTTTGACCTTATCTGGAACCTCCTATCTGAAAATTTGAAAATTCTTCAAAAATTCGTCGAAAATCTTGATGTCTCCAATCTCTTGTTTTGTACGTTTTTTCCACGTGTCTTGACATCCAATGTATCCCTGCAATGTTTGGTGGAGATCTGAGTATGTAGTTTTTGACCTTATCTGGGACCTCCTATCAGAAAATTTGAAAATTCTTCAAAAATTCGTCCAAAATCTTGATGTCTCCAATCTCTTGTTTTGTACGTTTTTTCCACGTGTCTCGACCTCCAATGTATCCCTGCAAAGTTTGGTGAAGATCTGAGTATGTCGTTTTTGACCTTATCTGGAACATCCTTTCTGAAAATTTGAAAATTCTTAAAAAATTCGTCGAAAATCTTGATGTCTCCAATCTCTTGTTTTGTACGTTTTTTCCACGTGTCTTGACATCCAATGTATCCCTGCAAAGTTTGGTGAAGATCTGAGTATGTAGTTTTTGACCTTATATGGAACCTCCTTTCTGAAAATTTGAAAATTCTCAAAAAATTCGTCCATAATCTTGATGTCTCCAATCTCTTGTTTTGTACGTTTTTTCCACGTGTCTTGACATCCAATGTATCCCTGCAAAGTTTGGTGAAGATCTGAGTATGTAGTTTTTGACCTTATATGGAACCTCCTATCTGAATATTTGAAAATTCTTAAAAAATTCGTCCAAAATCTTGATGTCACCAATCCTATGTTTTGTATGTTTTTTCCACGTGTCTTGACATCCAATGTATCCATGCAAAGTTTGGTGAAGATCTGAGTATGTCGTTTTTGACCTTATCTGGAACCTCCCATCTGAAAATTTGAAAATTCTTAAAAAATTCGTCGAAAATCTTGATGTCTCCGATCTCTTGTTTTGTACGTTTTTTCCACGTGTCTTGACATGCAAAGTATTCCTGCAAAGTTTGGTGAAGATCTTAGTATGTAGTTTTTGACCTTATATGGAACCTCCTATCTGAAAATTTGAAAATTCTTAAAAAATTCGTCCAAAATCTTGATGTCTCCAATATCTTGTTTTGTACGTTTTTTCCACGTGTCTTGACATCCAATGTATCCCTGCAAAGTTTGGTGAAGATCTGAGTATGTAGTTTTTGACCTTATCTGGAACCTCCCATCTGAAAATTTGAAAATTCCTAAAAAATCCGTGCAAAATCTTGATGACCCCAATCTCTTGTTTTGTACGTTTTTTCCACGTGTCTTGACATCCAATGTATCCATGCAAAGTTTGGTGAAGATCTGAGTATGTCGTTTTTGACCTTATCTGGAACCTCCCATCTGAAAATTTGAAAATTCTTAAAAAATTCGTCGAAAATCTTGATGTCTCCAATCTCTTGTTTTGTACGTTTTTTCCACGTGTCTTGACATGCAAAGTATCCCTGCAACGTTTGGTGAAGATCTGAGTATGTAGTTTTTGACCTTATCTGGAACCTCCTATCTGAAAATTTGAAAATTCTTCAAAAATTCGTCGAAAATCTTGATGTCTCCAATCTCTTGTTTTGTACGTTTTTTCCACGTGTCTTGACATCCAATGTATCCCTGCAATGTTTGGTGGAGATCTGAGTATGTAGTTTTTGACCTTATCTGGGACCTCCTATCAGAAAATTTGAAAATTCTTCAAAAATTCGTCCAAAATCTTGATGTCTCCAATCTCTTGTTTTGTACGTTTTTTCCACGTGTCTCGACCTCCAATGTATCCCTGCAAAGTTTGGTGAAGATCTGAGTATGTCGTTTTTGACCTTATCTGGAACATCCTTTCTGAAAATTTGAAAATTCTTAAAAAATTCGGCGAAAATCTTGATGTCTCCAATCTCTTGTTTTGTACGTTTTTTCCACGTGTCTTGACATCCAATGTATCCCTGCAAAGTTTGGTGAAGATCTGAGTATGTAGTTTTTGACCTTATATGGAACCTCCTTTCTGAAAATTTGAAAATTCTCAAAAAATTCGTCCATAATCTTGATGTCTCCAATCTCTTGTTTTGTACGTTTTTTCCACGTGTCTTGACATCCAATGTATCCCTGCAAAGTTTGGTGAAGATCTGAGTATGTAGTTTTTGACCTTATCTGGAACCTCCCATCTGAAAATTTGAAAATTCTTAAAAAATTCGACCAAAATCTTGATGTCTCCAATCTTTTGTTTTGTACGTTTTTTCCACGTGTCTTGACACATAATGTATCCATGCAAAGTTTGGTGAAGATCTGAGTATGTAGTTTTTGACCTTATATGGAACCTCCTATCTGAAAATTTGAAAATTCTTAAAAAATTCGTCCAAAATCTTGATGACCCCAATCTCTTGTTTTGTACGTTTTTTCCACGTGTCTTGACACATAATGTATCCATGCAAAGTTTGGTGAAGATCTGAGTATGTAGTTTTTGACCTTATATGGAACCTCCTTTCTGAAAATTTGAGAATTCTTAAAAAATTCGTCCAAAATCTTGATGTCTCCAATCTCTTGTTTTGTACGTTTTTTCCACGTGTCTTGACATCCAATGTATCCATGCAATGTTTGGTGAAGATCTGAGTATGTAGTTTTTGACCTTATCTGGAACCTCCCATCTGAAAATTTGAAAATTCCTAAAAAATCCGTCCAAAATCTTGATGACCCCAATCTCTTGTTTTGTACGTTTTTTCCACGTGTCTTGACATCCAATGTATCCCTGCAAAGTTTGGTGAAGATCTGAGTATGTAGTTTTTGACCTTATCTGGAACCTCCTATCTGAAAATTTGAAAATTCTTAAAAAATTCGTCCAAAATCTTGATGTCTCCAATCTCTTGTTTTGTACGTTTTTTCCACGTGTCTTGATATCCAATGTATCCCTGCAAAGTTTGGTGAAGATCTGAGTATGTCGTTTTTGACCTTATCTGGAACATCCTTTCTGAAAATTTGAAAATTGTTAAAAAATTCGTCCAAAATCTTGATGTCTCCAATCTCTTTTTTGTACGTTTTTTCCACGTGTCTTGACATCCAATGTATCCCTGCAAAGTTTGGTGAAGATCTGAGTATGTAGTTTTTGACCTTATCTGGAACCTCCCATCTGAAAATTTGAAAATTCTTAAAAAATTCGACCAAAATCTTGATGTCTCCAATCTTTTGTTTTGTACGTTTTTTCCACGTGTCTTGACACATAATGTATCCATGCAAAGTTTGGTGAAGATCTGAGTATGTAGTTTTTGACCTTATATGGAACCTCCTATCTGAAAATTTGAAAATTCTTAAAAAATTCGTTAAAATCTTGATGTCTCCAATCTCTTGTTTTGTACGTTTTTTCCACGTGTCTTGACATCCAATGTATCCCTGCAAAGTTTGGTGAAGATCTGAGTATGTAGTTTTTGACCTTATCTGGAACCTCCCATCTGAAAATTTGAAAATTCCTAAAAAATCCGTGCAAAATCTTGATGACCCCAATCTCTTGTTTTGTACGTTTTTTCCACGTGTCTTGACATCCAATGTATCCATGCAAAGTTTGGTGAAGATCTGAGTATGTCGTTTTTGACCTTATCTGGAACCTCCCATCTGAAAATTTGAAAATTCTTAAAAAATTCGTCGAAAATCTTGATGTCTCCAATCTCTTGTTTTGTACGTTTTTTCCACGTGTCTTGACATGCAAAGTATCCCTGCAACGTTTGGTGAAGATCTGAGTATGTAGTTTTTGACCTTATCTGGAACCTCCTATCTGAAAATTTGAAAATTCTTCAAAAATTCGTCGAAAATCTTGATGTCTCCAATCTCTTGTTTTGTACGTTTTTTCCACGTGTCTTGACATCCAATGTATCCCTGCAATGTTTGGTGGAGATCTGAGTATGTAGTTTTTGACCTTATCTGGGACCTCCTATCAGAAAATTTGAAAATTCTTCAAAAATTCGTCCAAAATCTTGATGTCTCCAATCTCTTGTTTTGTACGTTTTTTCCACGTGTCTCGACCTCCAATGTATCCCTGCAAAGTTTGGTGAAGATCTGAGTATGTCGTTTTTGACCTTATCTGGAACATCCTTTCTGAAAATTTGAAAATTCTTAAAAAATTCGTCGAAAATCTTGATGTCTCCAATCTCTTGTTTTGTACGTTTTTTCCACGTGTCTTGACATCCAATGTATCCCTGCAAAGTTTGGTGAAGATCTGAGTATGTAGTTTTTGACCTTATATGGAACCTCCTTTCTGAAAATTTGAAAATTCTCAAAAAATTCGTCCATAATCTTGATGTCTCCAATCTCTTGTTTTGTACGTTTTTTCCACGTGTCTTGACATCCAATGTATCCCTGCAAAGTTTGGTGAAGATCTGAGTATGTAGTTTTTGACCTTATATGGAACCTCCTATCTGAAAATTTGAAAATTCTTAAAAAATTCGTCCAAAATCTTGATGTCACCAATCCTATGTTTTGTATGTTTTTTCCACGTGTCTTGACATCCAATGTATCCATGCAAAGTTTGGTGAAGATCTGAGTATGTCGTTTTTGACCTTATCTGGAACCTCCCATCTGAAAATTTGAAAATTCTTAAAAAATTCGTCGAAAATCTTGATGTCTCCGATCTCTTGTTTTGTACGTTTTTTCCACGTGTCTTGACATGCAAAGTATTCCTGCAAAGTTTGGTGAAGATCTTAGTATGTAGTTTTTGACCTTATATGGAACCTCCTATCTGAAAATTTGAAAATTCTTAAAAAATTCGTCCAAAATCTTGATGTCTCCAATATCTTGTTTTGTACGTTTTTTCCACGTGTCTTGACATCCAATGTATCCCTGCAAAGTTTGGTGAAGATCTGAGTATGTAGTTTTTGACCTTATCTGGAACCTCCCATCTGAAAATTTGAAAATTCCTAAAAAATCCGTGCAAAATCTTGATGACCCCAATCTCTTGTTTTGTACGTTTTTTCCACGTGTCTTGACATCCAATGTATCCATGCAAAGTTTGGTGAAGATCTGAGTATGTCGTTTTTGACCTTATCTGGAACCTCCCATCTGAAAATTTGAAAATTCTTAAAAAATTCGTCGAAAATCTTGATGTCTCCAATCTCTTGTTTTGTACGTTTTTTCCACGTGTCTTGACATGCAAAGTATCCCTGCAACGTTTGGTGAAGATCTGAGTATGTAGTTTTTGACCTTATCTGGAACCTCCTATCTGAAAATTTGAAAATTCTTCAAAAATTCGTCGAAAATCTTGATGTCTCCAATCTCTTGTTTTGTACGTTTTTTCCACGTGTCTTGACATCCAATGTATCCCTGCAATGTTTGGTGGAGATCTGAGTATGTAGTTTTTGACCTTATCTGGGACCTCCTATCAGAAAATTTGAAAATTCTTCAAAAATTCGTCCAAAATCTTGATGTCTCCAATCTCTTGTTTTGTACGTTTTTTCCACGTGTCTCGACCTCCAATGTATCCCTGCAAAGTTTGGTGAAGATCTGAGTATGTCGTTTTTGACCTTATCTGGAACATCCTTTCTGAAAATTTGAAAATTCTTAAAAAATTCGGCGAAAATCTTGATGTCTCCAATCTCTTGTTTTGTACGTTTTTTCCACGTGTCTTGACATCCAATGTATCCCTGCAAAGTTTGGTGAAGATCTGAGTATGTAGTTTTTGACCTTATATGGAACCTCCTTTCTGAAAATTTGAAAATTCTCAAAAAATTCGTCCATAATCTTGATGTCTCCAATCTCTTGTTTTGTACGTTTTTTCCACGTGTCTTGACATCCAATGTATCCCTGCAAAGTTTGGTGAAGATCTGAGTATGTAGTTTTTGACCTTATCTGGAACCTCCCATCTGAAAATTTGAAAATTCTTAAAAAATTCGACCAAAATCTTGATGTCTCCAATCTTTTGTTTTGTACGTTTTTTCCACGTGTCTTGACACATAATGTATCCATGCAAAGTTTGGTGAAGATCTGAGTATGTAGTTTTTGACCTTATATGGAACCTCCTATCTGAAAATTTGAAAATTCTTAAAAAATTCGTCCAAAATCTTGATGTCTCCAATCTCTTGTTTTGTACGTTTTTTCCACGTGTCTTGACATCCAATGTATCCCTGCAAAGTTTGGTGAAGATCTGAGTATGTAGTTTTTGACCTTATCTGGAACCTCCCATCTGAAAATTTGAAAATTCCTAAAAAATCCGTGCAAAATCTTGATGACCCCAATCTCTTGTTTTGTACGTTTTTTCCACGTGTCTTGACATCCAATGTATTCCTGCAATGTTTGGTGAAGATCTGAGTATGTAGTTTTTGACCTTATATGGAACCTCCTATCTGAAAATTTGAAAATTCTTAAAAAATTCGTCGAAAATCTTGATGTCTCCAATCTCTTGTTTTGTACGTTTTTTCCACGTGTCTTGACATGCAAAGTATCCCTGCAACGTTTGGTGAAGATCTGAGTATGTAGTTTTTGACCTTATCTGGAACCTCCTATCTGAAAATTTGAAAATTCTTCAAAAATTCGTCGAAAATCTTGATGTCTCCAATCTCTTGTTTTGTACGTTTTTTCCACGTGTCTTGACATCCAATGTATTCCTGCAATGTTTGGTGAAGATCTGAGTATGTAGTTTTTGACCTTATATGGAACCTCCTATCTGAAAATTTGAAAATTCTTAAAAAATTCGTCGAAAATCTTGATGTCTCCAATCTCTTGTTTTGTACGTTTTTTCCACGTGTCTTGACATGCAAAGTATCCCTGCAACGTTTGGTGAAGATCTGAGTATGTAGTTTTTGACCTTATCTGGAACCTCCTATCTGAAAATTTGAAAATTCTTAAAAAATTCGTCCAAAATCTTGAAGACCCCAATCTCTTGTTTTGTACGATTTTTCCACGTGTCTTGACATCCAATGTATCCCTGCAAAGTTTGGTGAAGATCTGAGTATGTAGTTTTTGACCTTATATGGAACCTCCTTTCTGAAAATTTGAGAATTCTTAAAAAATTCGTCCAAAATCTTGATGTCTCCAATCTCTTGTTTTGTACGTTTTTTCCACGTGTCTTGACATCCAATGTATCCATGCAAAGTTTGGTGAAGATCTGAGTATGTCGTTTTTGACCTTATCTGGAACCTCCCATCCGAAAATTTGAAAATTCTTAAAAAATTCGTCGAAAATCTTGATGTCTCCAATCTCTTGTTTTGTACGTTTTTTCCACGTGTCTTGACATGCAAAGTATCCCTGCAACGTTTGGTGAAGATCTGAGTATGTAGTTTTTGACCTTATCTGGAACCTCCTATCTGAAAATTTGAAAATTCTTCAAAAATTCGTCGAAAATCTTGATGTCTCCAATCTCTTGCTTTGTACGTTTTTTCCACGTGTCTTGACATCCAATGTATCCCTGCAATGTTTGGTGGAGATCTGAGTATGTAGTTTTTGACCTTATCTGGAACCTCCTATCTGAAAATTTGAAAATTCTTCAAAAATTCGTCCAAAATCTTGATGTCTCCAATCTCTTGTTTTGTACGTTTTTTCCACGTGTCTCGACCTCCAATGTATCCCTGCAAAGTTAGTGAAGATCTGAGTATGTCGTTTTTGAACTTATCTGGAACATCCTTTCTGAAAATTTGAAAATTCTTAAAAAATTCGTCGAAAATCTTGATGTCTCCAATCTCTTGTTTTGTACGTTTTTTCCACGTTTCTTGACATCCAATGTATCCCTGCAAAGTTTGGTGAAGATCTGAGTATGTAGTTTTTGACCTTATATGGAACCTCCTTTCTGAAAATTTGAAAATTCTCAAAAAATTCGTCCATAATCTTGATGTCTCCAATCTCTTGTTTTGTACGTTTTTTCCACGTGTCTTGACATCCAATGTATCCCTGCAAAGTTTGGTGAAGATCTGAGTATGTAGTTTTTGACCTTATATGGAACCTCCTATCTGAAAATTTGAAAATTCTTCAAAAATTCGTCGAAAATCTTGATGTCTCCAATCTCTTGCTTTGTACGTTTTTTCCACGTGTCTTGACATCCAATGTATCCCTGCAATGTTTGGTGGAGATCTGAGTATGTAGTTTTTGACCTTATCTGGAACCTCCTTTCTGAAAATTTGAAAATTCTTAAAAAATTCGTCGAAAATCTTGATGTCTCCAATCTCTTGTTTTGTACGTTTTTTCCACGTGTCTTGACATCCAATGTATCCCTGCAAAGTTTGGTGAAGATCTGAGTATGTAGTTTTTGACCTTATATGGAACCTCCTTTCTGAAAATTTGAAAATTCTCAAAAAATTCGTCCATAATCTTGATGTCTCCAATCTCTTGTTTTGTACGTTTTTTCCACGTGTCTTGACATCCAATGTATCCCTGCAAAGTTTGGTGAAGATCTGAGTATGTAGTTTTTGACCTTATATGGAACCTCCTATCTGAAAATTTGAAAATTCTTAAAAAATTCGTCCAAAATCTTGATGTCACCAATCCTATGTTTTGTATGTTTTTTCCACGTGTCTTGACATCCAATGTATCCATGCAAAGTTTGGTGAAGATCTGAGTATGTCGTTTTTGACCTTATCTGGAACCTCCCATCTGAAAATTTGAAAATTCTTAAAAAATTCGTCGAAAATCTTGATGTCTCCGATCTCTTGTTTTGTACGTTTTTTCCACGTGTCTTGACATGCAAAGTATTCCTGCAAAGTTTGGTGAAGATCTTAGTATGTAGTTTTTGACCTTATATGGAACCTCCTATCTGAAAATTTGAAAATTCTTAAAAAATTCGTCCAAAATCTTGATGTCTCCAATATCTTGTTTTGTACGTTTTTTCCACGTGTCTTGACATCCAATGTATCCCTGCAAAGTTTGGTGAAGATCTGAGTATGTAGTTTTTGACCTTATCTGGAACCTCCCATCTGAAAATTTGAAAATTCCTAAAAAATCCGTGCAAAATCTTGATGACCCCAATCTCTTGTTTTGTACGTTTTTTCCACGTGTCTTGACATCCAATGTATCCATGCAAAGTTTGGTGAAGATCTGAGTATGTCGTTTTTGACCTTATCTGGAACCTCCCATCTGAAAATTTGAAAATTCTTAAAAAATTCGTCGAAAATCTTGATGTCTCCAATCTCTTGTTTTGTACGTTTTTTCCACGTGTCTTGACATGCAAAGTATCCCTGCAACGTTTGGTGAAGATCTGAGTATGTAGTTTTTGACCTTATCTGGAACCTCCTATCTGAAAATTTGAAAATTCTTCAAAAATTCGTCGAAAATCTTGATGTCTCCAATCTCTTGTTTTGTACGTTTTTTCCACGTGTCTTGACATCCAATGTATCCCTGCAATGTTTGGTGGAGATCTGAGTATGTAGTTTTTGACCTTATCTGGGACCTCCTATCAGAAAATTTGAAAATTCTTCAAAAATTCGTCCAAAATCTTGATGTCTCCAATCTCTTGTTTTGTACGTTTTTTCCACGTGTCTCGACCTCCAATGTATCCCTGCAAAGTTTGGTGAAGATCTGAGTATGTCGTTTTTGACCTTATCTGGAACATCCTTTCTGAAAATTTGAAAATTCTTAAAAAATTCGGCGAAAATCTTGATGTCTCCAATCTCTTGTTTTGTACGTTTTTTCCACGTGTCTTGACATCCAATGTATCCCTGCAAAGTTTGGTGAAGATCTGAGTATGTAGTTTTTGACCTTATATGGAACCTCCTTTCTGAAAATTTGAAAATTCTCAAAAAATTCGTCCATAATCTTGATGTCTCCAATCTCTTGTTTTGTACGTTTTTTCCACGTGTCTTGACATCCAATGTATCCCTGCAAAGTTTGGTGAAGATCTGAGTATGTAGTTTTTGACCTTATCTGGAACCTCCCATCTGAAAATTTGAAAATTCTTAAAAAATTCGACCAAAATCTTGATGTCTCCAATCTTTTGTTTTGTACGTTTTTTCCACGTGTCTTGACACATAATGTATCCATGCAAAGTTTGGTGAAGATCTGAGTATGTAGTTTTTGACCTTATATGGAACCTCCTATCTGAAAATTTGAAAATTCTTAAAAAATTCGTCCAAAATCTTGATGTCTCCAATCTCTTGTTTTGTACGTTTTTTCCACGTGTCTTGACATCCAATGTATCCCTGCAAAGTTTGGTGAAGATCTGAGTATGTAGTTTTTGACCTTATCTGGAACCTCCCATCTGAAAATTTGAAAATTCCTAAAAAATCCGTGCAAAATCTTGATGACCCCAATCTCTTGTTTTGTACGTTTTTTCCACGTGTCTTGACATCCAATGTATTCCTGCAATGTTTGGTGAAGATCTGAGTATGTAGTTTTTGACCTTATATGGAACCTCCTATCTGAAAATTTGAAAATTCTTAAAAAATTCGTCGAAAATCTTGATGTCTCCAATCTCTTGTTTTGTACGTTTTTTCCACGTGTCTTGACATGCAAAGTATCCCTGCAACGTTTGGTGAAGATCTGAGTATGTAGTTTTTGACCTTATCTGGAACCTCCTATCTGAAAATTTGAAAATTCTTCAAAAATTCGTCGAAAATCTTGATGTCTCCAATCTCTTGTTTTGTACGTTTTTTCCACGTGTCTTGACATCCAATGTATTCCTGCAATGTTTGGTGAAGATCTGAGTATGTAGTTTTTGACCTTATATGGAACCTCCTATCTGAAAATTTGAAAATTCTTAAAAAATTCGTCGAAAATCTTGATGTCTCCAATCTCTTGTTTTGTACGTTTTTTCCACGTGTCTTGACATGCAAAGTATCCCTGCAACGTTTGGTGAAGATCTGAGTATGTAGTTTTTGACCTTATCTGGAACCTCCTATCTGAAAATTTGAAAATTCTTAAAAAATTCGTCCAAAATCTTGAAGACCCCAATCTCTTGTTTTGTACGATTTTTCCACGTGTCTTGACATCCAATGTATCCCTGCAAAGTTTGGTGAAGATCTGAGTATGTAGTTTTTGACCTTATATGGAACCTCCTTTCTGAAAATTTGAGAATTCTTAAAAAATTCGTCCAAAATCTTGATGTCTCCAATCTCTTGTTTTGTACGTTTTTTCCACGTGTCTTGACATCCAATGTATCCATGCAAAGTTTGGTGAAGATCTGAGTATGTCGTTTTTGACCTTATCTGGAACCTCCCATCCGAAAATTTGAAAATTCTTAAAAAATTCGTCGAAAATCTTGATGTCTCCAATCTCTTGTTTTGTACGTTTTTTCCACGTGTCTTGACATGCAAAGTATCCCTGCAACGTTTGGTGAAGATCTGAGTATGTAGTTTTTGACCTTATCTGGAACCTCCTATCTGAAAATTTGAAAATTCTTCAAAAATTCGTCGAAAATCTTGATGTCTCCAATCTCTTGCTTTGTACGTTTTTTCCACGTGTCTTGACATCCAATGTATCCCTGCAATGTTTGGTGGAGATCTGAGTATGTAGTTTTTGACCTTATCTGGAACCTCCTATCTGAAAATTTGAAAATTCTTCAAAAATTCGTCCAAAATCTTGATGTCTCCAATCTCTTGTTTTGTACGTTTTTTCCACGTGTCTCGACCTCCAATGTATCCCTGCAAAGTTAGTGAAGATCTGAGTATGTCGTTTTTGAACTTATCTGGAACATCCTTTCTGAAAATTTGAAAATTCTTAAAAAATTCGTCGAAAATCTTGATGTCTCCAATCTCTTGTTTTGTACGTTTTTTCCACGTTTCTTGACATCCAATGTATCCCTGCAAAGTTTGGTGAAGATCTGAGTATGTAGTTTTTGACCTTATATGGAACCTCCTTTCTGAAAATTTGAAAATTCTCAAAAAATTCGTCCATAATCTTGATGTCTCCAATCTCTTGTTTTGTACGTTTTTTCCACGTGTCTTGACATCCAATGTATCCCTGCAAAGTTTGGTGAAGATCTGAGTATGTAGTTTTTGACCTTATATGGAACCTCCTATCTGAAAATTTGAAAATTCTTAAAAAATTCGTCCAAAATCTTGATGTCACCAATCCTATGTTTTGTATGTTTTTTCCACGTGTCTTGACATCCAATGTATCCATGCAAAGTTTGGTGAAGATCTGAGTATGTCGTTTTTGACCTTATCTGGAACCTCCCATCTGAAAATTTGAAAATTCTTAAAAAATTCGTCGAAAATCTTGATGTCTCCGATCTCTTGTTTTGTACGTTTTTTTCACGTGTCTTGACATGCAAAGTATTCCTGCAAAGTTTGGTGAAGATCTGAGTATGTAGTTTTTGACCTCATCTGGAACCTCCTATCTGAAAATTTGAAAATTCTTAAAAAATTCGTCCAAAATTTTGATGTCTCCAATCTCTTGTTTTGTACGTTTTTTCCACGTGTCTTGACATCCAATGTATCCCTGCAATGTTTGGTGAAGATCTGAGTATGTAGTTTTTGACCTTATCTGGAACCTCCCATCTGAAAATTTGAAAATTCCTAAAAAATCCGTCCAAAATCTTGATGACCCCAATCTCTTGTTTTGTACGTTTTTTCCACGTGTCTTGACATCCAATGTATCCCTGCAAAGTTTGGTGAAGATCTGAGTATGTAGTTTTTGACCTTATCTGGAACCTCCTATCTGAAAATTTGAAAATTCTTAAAAAATTCGTCCAAAATCTTGATGTCTCCAATCTCTTGTTTTGTACGTTTTTTCCACGTGTCTTGATATCCAATGTATCCCTGCAAAGTTTGGTGAAGATCTGAGTATGTCGTTTTTGACCTTATCTGGAACATCCTTTCTGAAAATTTGAAAATTGTTAAAAAATTCGTCCAAAATCTTGATGTCTCCAATCTCTTTTTTGTACGTTTTTTCCACGTGTCTTGACATCCAATGTATCCCTGCAAAGTTTGGTGAAGATCTGAGTATGTAATTTTTGACCTTATCTGGAACCTCCCATCTGAAAATTTGAAAATTCTTAAAAAATTCGACCAAAATCTTGATGTATCCAATCTTTTGTTTTGTACGTTTTTTCCACGTGTCTTGACACATAATGTATCCATGCAAAGTTTGGTGAAGATCTGAGTATGTAGTTTTTGACCTTATATGGAACCTCCTATCTGAAAATTTGAAAATTCTTAAAAAATTCGTTAAAATCTTGATGTCTCCAATCTCTTGTTTTGTACGTTTTTTCCACGTGTCTTGACATCCAATGTATCCCTGCAAAGTTTGGTGAAGATCTGAGTATGTAGTTTTTGACCTTATCTGGAACCTCCCATCTGAAAATTTGAAAATTCCTAAAAAATCCGTGCAAAATCTTGATGACCCCAATCTCTTGTTTTGTACGTTTTTTCCACGTGTCTTGACATCCAATGTATCCCTGCAAAGTTTGGTGAAGATCTGAGTATGTCGTTTTTGACCTTATCTGGAACCTCCCATCTGAAAATTTGAAAATTCTTAAAAAATTCGTCGAAAATCTTGATGTCTCCAATCTCTTGTTTTGTACGTTTTTTCCACGTGTCTTGACATGCAAAGTATCCCTGCAACGTTTGGTGAAGATCTGAGTATGTAGTTTTTGACCTTATCTGGAACCTCCTATCTGAAAATTTGAAAATTCTTCAAAAATTCGTCGAAAATCTTGATGTCTCCAATCTCTTGTTTTGTACGTTTTTTCCACGTGTCTTGACATCCAATGTATCCCTGCAATGTTTGGTGGAGATCTGAGTATGTAGTTTTTGACCTTATCTGGGACCTCCTATCAGAAAATTTGAAAATTCTTCAAAAATTCGTCCAAAATCTTGATGTCTCCAATCTCTTGTTTTGTACGTTTTTTCCACGTGTCTCGACCTCCAATGTATCCCTGCAAAGTTTGGTGAAGATCTGAGTATGTCGTTTTTGACCTTATCTGGAACATCCTTTCTGAAAATTTGAAAATTCTTAAAAAATTCGTCGAAAATCTTGATGTCTCCAATCTCTTGTTTTGTACGTTTTTTCCACGTGTCTTGACATCCAATGTATCCCTGCAAAGTTTGGTGAAGATCTGAGTATGTAGTTTTTGACCTTATATGGAACCTCCTTTCTGAAAATTTGAAAATTCTCAAAAAATTCGTCCATAATCTTGATGTCTCCAATCTCTTGTTTTGTACGTTTTTTCCACGTGTCTTGACATCCAATGTATCCCTGCAAAGTTTGGTGAAGATCTGAGTATGTAGTTTTTGACCTTATATGGAACCTCCTATCTGAAAATTTGAAAATTCTTAAAAAATTCGTCCAAAATCTTGATGTCACCAATCCTATGTTTTGTATGTTTTTTCCACGTGTCTTGACATCCAATGTATCCATGCAAAGTTTGGTGAAGATCTGAGTATGTCGTTTTTGACCTTATCTGGAACCTCCCATCTGAAAATTTGAAAATTCTTAAAAAATTCGTCGAAAATCTTGATGTCTCCGATCTCTTGTTTTGTACGTTTTTTCCACGTGTCTTGACATGCAAAGTATTCCTGCAAAGTTTGGTGAAGATCTTAGTATGTAGTTTTTGACCTTATATGGAACCTCCTATCTGAAAATTTGAAAATTCTTAAAAAATTCGTCCAAAATCTTGATGTCTCCAATATCTTGTTTTGTACGTTTTTTCCACGTGTCTTGACATCCAATGTATCCCTGCAAAGTTTGGTGAAGATCTGAGTATGTAGTTTTTGACCTTATCTGGAACCTCCCATCTGAAAATTTGAAAATTCCTAAAAAATCCGTGCAAAATCTTGATGACCCCAATCTCTTGTTTTGTACGTTTTTTCCACGTGTCTTGACATCCAATGTATCCATGCAAAGTTTGGTGAAGATCTGAGTATGTCGTTTTTGACCTTATCTGGAACCTCCCATCTGAAAATTTGAAAATTCTTAAAAAATTCGTCGAAAATCTTGATGTCTCCAATCTCTTGTTTTGTACGTTTTTTCCACGTGTCTTGACATGCAAAGTATCCCTGCAACGTTTGGTGAAGATCTGAGTATGTAGTTTTTGACCTTATCTGGAACCTCCTATCTGAAAATTTGAAAATTCTTCAAAAATTCGTCGAAAATCTTGATGTCTCCAATCTCTTGTTTTGTACGTTTTTTCCACGTGTCTTGACATCCAATGTATCCCTGCAATGTTTGGTGGAGATCTGAGTATGTAGTTTTTGACCTTATCTGGGACCTCCTATCAGAAAATTTGAAAATTCTTCAAAAATTCGTCCAAAATCTTGATGTCTCCAATCTCTTGTTTTGTACGTTTTTTCCACGTGTCTCGACCTCCAATGTATCCCTGCAAAGTTTGGTGAAGATCTGAGTATGTCGTTTTTGACCTTATCTGGAACATCCTTTCTGAAAATTTGAAAATTCTTAAAAAATTCGGCGAAAATCTTGATGTCTCCAATCTCTTGTTTTGTACGTTTTTTCCACGTGTCTTGACATCCAATGTATCCCTGCAAAGTTTGGTGAAAATCTGAGTATGTAGTTTTTGACCTTATATGGAACCTCCTTTCTGAAAATTTGAAAATTCTCAAAAAATTCGTCCATAATCTTGATGTCTCCAATCTCTTGTTTTGTACGTTTTTTCCACGTGTCTTGACATCCAATGTATCCCTGCAAAGTTTGGTGAAGATCTGAGTATGTAGTTTTTGACCTTATCTGGAACCTCCCATCTGAAAATTTGAAAATTCTTAAAAAATTCGACCAAAATCTTGATGTCTCCAATCTTTTGTTTTGTACGTTTTTTCCACGTGTCTTGACACATAATGTATCCATGCAAAGTTTGGTGAAGATCTGAGTATGTAGTTTTTGACCTTATATGGAACCTCCTATCTGAAAATTTGAAAATTCTTAAAAAATTCGTCCAAAATCTTGATGTCTCCAATCTCTTGTTTTGTACGTTTTTTCCACGTGTCTTGACATCCAATGTATCCCTGCAAAGTTTGGTGAAGATCTGAGTATGTAGTTTTTGACCTTATCTGGAACCTCCCATCTGAAAATTTGAAAATTCCTAAAAAATCCGTGCAAAATCTTGATGACCCCAATCTCTTGTTTTGTACGTTTTTTCCACGTGTCTTGACATCCAATGTATTCCTGCAATGTTTGGTTAAGATCTGAGTATGTAGTTTTTGACCTTATATGGAACCTCCTATCTGAAAATTTGAAAATTCTTAAAAAATTCGTCGAAAATCTTGATGTCTCCAATCTCTTGTTTTGTACGTTTTTTCCACGTGTCTTGACATGCAAAGTATCCCTGCAACGTTTGGTGAAGATCTGAGTATGTAGTTTTTGACCTTATCTGGAACCTCCTATCTGAAAATTTGAAAATTCTTCAAAAATTCGTCGAAAATCTTGATGTCTCCAATCTCTTGTTTTGTACGTTTTTTCCACGTGTCTTGACATCCAATGTATTCCTGCAATGTTTGGTGAAGATCTGAGTATGTAGTTTTTGACCTTATATGGAACCTCCTATCTGAAAATTTGAAAATTCTTAAAAAATTCGTCGAAAATCTTGATGTCTCCAATCTCTTGTTTTGTACGTTTTTTCCACGTGTCTTGACATGCAAAGTATCCCTGCAACGTTTGGTGAAGATCTGAGTATGTAGTTTTTGACCTTATCTGGAACCTCCTATCTGAAAATTTGAAAATTCTTAAAAAATTCGTCCAAAATCTTGAAGACCCCAATCTCTTGTTTTGTACGATTTTTCCACGTGTCTTGACATCCAATGTATCCCTGCAAAGTTTGGTGAAGATCTGAGTATGTAGTTTTTGACCTTATATGGAACCTCCTTTCTGAAAATTTGAGAATTCTTAAAAAATTCGTCCAAAATCTTGATGTCTCCAATCTCTTGTTTTGTACGTTTTTTCCACGTGTCTTGACATCCAATGTATCCATGCAAAGTTTGGTGAAGATCTGAGTATGTCGTTTTTGACCTTATCTGGAACCTCCCATCCGAAAATTTGAAAATTCTTAAAAAATTCGTCGAAAATCTTGATGTCTCCAATCTCTTGTTTTGTACGTTTTTTCCACGTGTCTTGACATGCAAAGTATCCCTGCAACGTTTGGTGAAGATCTGAGTATGTAGTTTTTGACCTTATATGGAACCTCCTATCTGAAAATTTGAAAATTCTTCAAAAATTCGTCGAAAATCTTGATGTCTCCAATCTCTTGCTTTGTACGTTTTTTCCACGTGTCTTGACATCCAATGTATCCCTGCAATGTTTGGTGGAGATCTGAGTATGTAGTTTTTGACCTTATCTGGAACCTCCTATCTGAAAATTTGAAAATTCTTCAAAAATTCGTCCAAAATCTTGATGTCTCCAATCTCTTGTTTTGTACGTTTTTTCCACGTGTCTCGACCTCCAATGTATCCCTGCAAAGTTAGTGAAGATCTGAGTATGTCGTTTTTGACCTTATCTGGAACATCCTTTCTGAAAATTTGAAAATTCTTAAAAAATTCGTCGAAAATCTTGATGTCTCCAATCTCTTGTTTTGTACGTTTTTTCCACGTTTCTTGACATCCAATGTATCCCTGCAAAGTTTGGTGAAGATCTGAGTATGTAGTTTTTGACCTTATATGGAACCTCCTTTCTGAAAATTTGAAAATTCTCAAAAAATTCGTCCATAATCTTGATGTCTCCAATCTCTTGTTTTGTACGTTTTTTCCACGTGTCTTGACATCCAATGTATCCCTGCAAAGTTTGGTGAAGATCTGAGTATGTAGTTTTTGACCTTATATGGAACCTCCTATCTGAAAATTTGAAAATTCTTAAAAAATTCGTCCAAAATCTTGATGTCACCAATCCTATGTTTTGTATGTTTTTTCCACGTGTCTTGACATCCAATGTATCCATGCAAAGTTTGGTGAAGATCTGAGTATGTCGTTTTTGACCTTATCTGGAACCTCCCATCTGAAAATTTGAAAATTCTTAAAAAATTCGTCGAAAATCTTGATGTCTCCGATCTCTTGTTTTGTACGTTTTTTTCACGTGTCTTGACATGCAAAGTATTCCTGCAAAGTTTGGTGAAGATCTGAGTATGTAGTTTTTGACCTCATCTGGAACCTCCTATCTGAAAATTTGAAAATTCTTAAAAAATTCGTCCAAAATTTTGATGTCTCCAATCTCTTGTTTTGTACGTTTTTTCCACGTGTCTTGACATCCAATGTATCCCTGCAATGTTTGGTGAAGATCTGAGTATGTAGTTTTTGACCTTATCTGGAACCTCCCATCTGAAAATTTGAAAATTCCTAAAAAATCCGTCCAAAATCTTGATGACCCCAATCTCTTGTTTTGTACGTTTTTTCCACGTGTCTTGACATCCAATGTATCCCTGCAAAGTTTGGTGAAGATCTGAGTATGTAGTTTTTGACCTTATCTGGAACCTCCTATCTGAAAATTTGAAAATTCTTAAAAAATTCGTCCAAAATCTTGATGTCTCCAATCTCTTGTTTTGTACGTTTTTTCCACGTGTCTTGATATCCAATGTATCCCTGCAAAGTTTGGTGAAGATCTGAGTATGTCGTTTTTGACCTTATCTGGAACATCCTTTCTGAAAATTTGAAAATTGTTTAAAAATTCGTCCAAAATCTTGATGTCTCCAATCTCTTTTTTGTACGTTTTTTCCACGTGTCTTGACATCCAATGTATCCCTGCAAAGTTTGGTGAAGATCTGAGTATGTAGTTTTTGACCTTATCTGGAACCTCCCATCTGAAAATTTGAAAATTCTTAAAAAATTCGACCAAAATCTTGATGTCTCCAATCTTTTGTTTTGTACGTTTTTTCCACGTGTCTTGACACATAATGTATCCATGCAAAGTTTGGTGAAGATCTGAGTATGTAGTTTTTGACCTTATATGGAACCTCCTATCTGAAAATTTGAAAATTCTTAAAAAATTCGTCCAAAATCTTGATGTCTCCAATATCTTGTTTTGTACGTTTTTTCCACGTGTCTTGACATCCAATGTATCCCTGCAAAGTTTGGTGAAGATCTGAGTATGTAGTTTTTGACCTTATCTGGAACCTCCCATCTGAAAATTTGAAAATTCCTAAAAAATCCGTGCAAAATCTTGATGACCCCAATCTCTTGTTTTGTACGTTTTTTCCACGTGTCTTGACATCCAATGTATTCCTGCAATGTTTGGTGAAGATCTGAGTATGTAGTTTTTGACCTTATATGGAACCTCCTATCTGAAAATTTGAAAATTCTTAAAAAATTCGACCAAAATCTTGATGTTCCGAATCCTATGTTTTGTATGTTTTTTCCACGTGTCTTGACATCCAATGTATCCATGCAAAGTTTGGTGAAGATCTGAGTATGTAGTTTTTGACCTTATATTGAACCTCCCATCTGAAAATTTGAAAATTCTTAAAAAATTCGTCCAAAATCTTGATGACCCCAATCTCTTGTTTTGTACGTTTTTTCCACGTGTCTTGACATCCAAAGTATCCCTGCAAAGTTTGGTGAAGATCTGAGTATGTAGTTTTTGACCTTATATGGAACCTCCTTTCTGAAAATTTGAGAATTCTTAAAAAATTCGTCCAAAATCTTGATGTCTCCAATCTCTTGTTTTGTACGTTTTTTCCACGTGTCTTGACATCCAATGTATCCATGCAAAGTTTGGTGAAGAAAAATTCGTCCAAAATCTTGATGTCTCCAATCTCTTGTTTTGTACGTTTTTTCCACGTGTCTCGACCTCCAATGGATCCCTGCAAAGTTTGGTGAAGATCTGAGTATGTCGTTTTTGACCTTATCTGGAACATCCTTTCTGAAAATTTGAAAATTCTTAAAAAATTCGTCGAAAATCTTGATGTCTCCAATCTCTTGTTTTGTACGTTTTTTCCACGTGTCTTGACATCCAATGTATCCCTGCAAAGTTTGGTGAAGATCTGAGTATGTAGTTTTTGACCTTATATGGAACCTCCTATCTGAAAATTTGAAAATTCTTAAAAAATTCGTCCAAAATCTTGATGTCTCCAATCTCTTGTTTTGTACGTTTTTTCCACGTGTCTCGACCTCCAATGGATCCCTGCAAAGTTTGGTGAAGATCTGAGTATGTCGTTTTTGACCTTATCTGGAACCTCCCATCTGAAAATTTGAAAATTCTTAAAAAATTCGTCGAAAATCTTGATGTCTCCGATCTCTTGTTTTGTACGTTTTTTCCACGTGTCTTGACATGCAAAGTATTCCTGCAAAGTTTGGTGAAGATCTGAGTATGTCGTTTTTGACCTCATCTGGAACCTCCCATCTGAAAATTTGAAAATTCTTAAAAAATTCGTCGAAAATCTTGATGTCTCCAATCTTTTGTTTTGTACGTTTTTTCCACGTGTCTTGACATGCAAAGTATCCCTGCAACGTTTGGTGAAGATCTGAGTATGTAGTTTTTGACCTTATCTGGAACCTCCTATCTGAAAATTTGAAAATTCTTCAAAAATTCGTCGAAAATCTTGATGTCTCCAATCTCTTGTTTTGTACGTTTTTTCCACGTGTCTTGACATCCAATGTATTCCTGCAATGTTTGGTGGAGATCTGAGTATGTAGTTTTAGACCTTATCTGGAACCTCCTATCTGAAAACTTGAAAATTCTTCAAACATTCGTCCAAAATCTTGATGTCTCCAATCTCTTGTTTTGTACGTTTTTTCCACGTGTCTCGACCTCCAATGGATCCCTGCAAAGTTTGGTGAAGATCTGAGTATGTCGTTTTTGACCTTATCTGGAACATCCTTTCTGAAAATTTGAAAATTCTTAAAAAATTCGTCGAAAATCTTGATGTCTCCAATCTCTTGTTTTGTACGTTTTTTCCACGTGTCTTGACATCCAATGTATCCCTGCAAAGTTTGGTGAAGATCTGAGTATGTAGTTTTTGACCTTATATGGAACCTCCTATCTGAAAATTTGAAAATTCTTAAAAAATTCGTCCAAAATCTTGATGTCTCCAATCTCTTGTTTTGTACGTTTTTTCCACGTGTCTCGACCTCCAATGGATCCCTGCAAAGTTTGGTGAAGATCTGAGTATGTCGTTTTTGACCTTATCTGGAACCTCCCATCTGAAAATTTGAAAATTCTTAAAAAATTCGTCGAAAATCTTGATGTCTCCGATCTCTTGTTTTGTACGTTTTTTCCACGTGTCTTGACATGCAAAGTATTCCTGCAAAGTTTGGTGAAGATCTGAGTATGTAGTTTTTGACCTCATCTGGAACCTCCTATCTGAAAATTTGAAAATTCTTAAAAAATTCGTCCAAAATCTTGATGTCTCCAATCTCTTGTTTTGTACGTTTTTTCCACGTGTCTTGACATCCAATGTATCCCTGCAATGTTTGGTGAAGATCTGAGTATGTAGTTTTTGACCTTATCTGGAACCTCCCATCTGAAAATTTGAAAATTCCTAAAAAATCCGTCCAAAATCTTGATGACCCCAATCTCTTGTTTTGTACTTTTTTTCCACGTGTCTCGACCTCCAATGTATCCCTGCAAAGTTTGGTGAAGATCTGAGTATGTAGTTTTTGACCTTATATGGAACCTCCTATCTGAAAATTTGAAAATTCTTAAAAAATTCGTCCAAAATCTTGATGTCACCAATCCTATGTTTTGTATGTTTTTTCCACGTGTCTTGACATCCAATGTATCCATGCAAAGTTTGGTGAAGATCTGAGTATGTCGTTTTTGACCTTATCTGGAACCTCCCATCTGAAAATTTGAAAATTCTTAAAAAATTCGTCGAAAATCTTGATGTCTCCGATCTCTTGTTTTGTACGTTTTTTCCACGTGTCTTGACATGCAAAGTATTCCTGCAAAGTTTGGTGAAGATCTGAGTATGTAGTTTTTGACCTCATCTGGAACCTCCTATCTGAAAATTTGAAAATTCTTAAAAAATTCGTCCAAAATTTTGATGTCTCCAATCTCTTGTTTTGTACGTTTTTTCCACGTGTCTTGACATCCAATGTATCCCTGCAATGTTTGGTGAAGATCTGAGTATGTAGTTTTTGACCTTATCTGGAACCTCCCATCTGAAAATTTGAAAATTCCTAAAAAATCCGTCCAAAATCTTGATGACCCCAATCTCTTGTTTTGTACGTTTTTTCCACGTGTCTTGACATCCAATGTATCCCTGCAAAGTTTGGTGAAGATCTGAGTATGTAGTTTTTGACCTTATCTGGAACCTCCTATCTGAAAATTTGAAAATTCTTAAAAAATTCGTCCAAAATCTTGATGTCTCCAATCTCTTGTTTTGTACGTTTTTTTCCACGTGTCTTGATATCCAATGTATCCCTGCAAAGTTTGGTGAAGATCTGAGTATGTAGTTTTTGACCTTATCTGGAACCTCCTATCTGAAAATTTGAAAATTCTTCAAAAATTCGTCGAAAATCTTGATGTCTCCAATCTCTTGTTTTGTACGTTTTTTCCACGTGTCTTGACATCCAATGTATTCCTGCAATGTTTGGTGGAGATCTGAGTATGTAGTTTTTGACCTTATCTGGAACCTCCTATCTGAAAATTTGAAAATTCTTCAAAAATTCGTCCAAAATCTTGATGTCTCCAATCTCTTGTTTTGTACGTTTTTTCCACGTGTCTCGACCTCCAATGGATCCCTGCAAAGTTTGGTGAAGATCTGAGTATGTCGTTTTTGACCTTATCTGGAACATCCTTTCTGAAAATTTGAAAATTCTTAAAAAATTCGTCGAAAATCTTGATGTCTCCAATCTCTTGTTTTGTACGTTTTTTCCACGTGTCTTGACATCCAATGTATCCCTGCAAAGTTTGGTGAAGATCTGAGTATGTAGTTTTTGACCTTATATGGAACCTCCTATCTGAAAATTTGAAAATTCTTAAAAAATTCGTCCAAAATCTTGATGTCTCCAATCTCTTGTTTTGTACGTTTTTTCCACGTGTCTCGACCTCCAATGGATCCCTGCAAAGTTTGGTGAAGATCTGAGTATGTCGTTTTTGACCTTATCTGGAACCTCCCATCTGAAAATTTGAAAATTCTTAAAAAATTCGTCGAAAATCTTGATGTCTCCGATCTCTTGTTTTGTACGTTTTTTCCACGTGTCTTGACATGCAAAGTATTCCTGCAAAGTTTGGTGAAGATCTGAGTATGTAGTTTTTGACCTCATCTGGAACCTCCTATCTGAAAATTTGAAAATTCTTAAAAAATTCGTCCAAAATCTTGATGTCTCCAATCTCTTGTTTTGTACGTTTTTTCCACGTGTCTTGACATCCAATGTATCCCTGCAATGTTTGGTGAAGATCTGAGTATGTAGTTTTTGACCTTATCTGGAACCTCCCATCTGAAAATTTGAAAATTCCTAAAAAATCCGTCCAAAATCTTGATGACCCCAATCTCTTGTTTTGTACTTTTTTTCCACGTGTCTCGACCTCCAATGTATCCCTGCAAAGTTTGGTGAAGATCTGAGTATGTAGTTTTTGACCTTATATGGAACCTCCTATCTGAAAATTTGAAAATTCTTAAAAAATTCGTCCAAAATCTTGATGTCACCAATCCTATGTTTTGTATGTTTTTTCCACGTGTCTTGACATCCAATGTATCCATGCAAAGTTTGGTGAAGATCTGAGTATGTCGTTTTTGACCTTATCTGGAACCTCCCATCTGAAAATTTGAAAATTCTTAAAAAATTCGTCGAAAATCTTGATGTCTCCGATCTCTTGTTTTGTACGTTTTTTCCACGTGTCTTGACATGCAAAGTATTCCTGCAAAGTTTGGTGAAGATCTGAGTATGTAGTTTTTGACCTCATCTGGAACCTCCTATCTGAAAATTTGAAAATTCTTAAAAAATTCGTCCAAAATTTTGATGTCTCCAATCTCTTGTTTTGTACGTTTTTTCCACGTGTCTTGACATCCAATGTATCCCTGCAATGTTTGGTGAAGATCTGAGTATGTAGTTTTTGACCTTATCTGGAACCTCCCATCTGAAAATTTGAAAATTCCTAAAAAATCCGTCCAAAATCTTGATGACCCCAATCTCTTGTTTTGTACGTTTTTTCCACGTGTCTTGACATCCAATGTATCCCTGCAAAGTTTGGTGAAGATCTGAGTATGTAGTTTTTGACCTTATCTGGAACCTCCTATCTGAAAATTTGAAAATACTTAAAAAATTCGTCCAAAATCTTGATGTCTCCAATCTCTTGTTTTGTACGTTTTTTCCACGTGTCTTGATATCCAATGTATCCCTGCAAAGTTTGGTGAAGATCTGAGTATGTCGTTTTTGACCTTATCTGGAACATCCTTTCTGAAAATTTGAAAATTGTTAAAAAATTCGTCCAAAATCTTGATGTCTCCAATCTCTTTTTTGTACGTTTTTTCCACGTGTCTTGACATCCAATGTATCCCTGCAAAGTTTGGTGAAGATCTGAGTATGTAGTTTTTGACCTTATCTGGAACCTCCCATCTGAAAATTTGAAAATTCTTAAAAAATTCGACCAAAATCTTGATGTCTCCAATCTTTTGTTTTGTACGTTTTTTCCACGTGTCTTGACACATAATGTATCCATGCAAAGTTTGGTGAAGATCTGAGTATGTAGTTTTTGACCTTATATGGAACCTCCTATCTGAAAATTTGAAAATTCTTAAAAAATTCGTCCAAAATCTTGATGTCTCCAATCTCTTGTTTTGTACGTTTTTTCCACGTGTCTTGACATCCAATGTATCCCTGCAAAGTTTGGTGAAGATCTGAGTATGTAGTTTTTGACCTTATCTGGAACCTCCCATCTGAAAATTTGAAAATTCCTAAAAAATCCGTGCAAAATCTTGATGACCCCAATCTCTTGTTTTGTACGTTTTTTCCACGTGTCTTGACATCCAATGTATCCATGCAAAGTTTGGTGAAGATCTGAGTATGTCGTTTTTGACCTTATCTGGAACCTCCCATCTGAAAATTTGAAAATTCTTAAAAAATTCGTCGAAAATCTTGATGTCTCCAATCTCTTGTTTTGTACGTTTTTTCCACGTGTCTTGACATGCAAAGTATCCCTGCAACGTTTGGTGAAGATCTGAGTATGTAGTTTTTGACCTTATCTGGAACCTCCTATCTGAAAATTTGAAAATTCTTCAAAAATTCGTCGAAAATCTTGATGTCTCCAATCTCTTGTTTTGTACGTTTTTTCCACGTGTCTTGACATCCAATGTATCCCTGCAATGTTTGGTGGAGATCTGAGTATGTAGTTTTTGACCTTATCTGGGACCTCCTATCAGAAAATTTGAAAATTCTTCAAAAATTCGTCCAAAATCTTGATGTCTCCAATCTCTTGTTTTGTACGTTTTTTCCACGTGTCTCGACCTCCAATGTATCCCTGCAAAGTTTGGTGAAGATCTGAGTATGTCGTTTTTGAACTTATCTGGAACATCCTTTCTGAAAATTTGAAAATTCTTAAAAAATTCTTCGAAAATCTTGATGTCTCCAATCTCTTGTTTTGTACGTTTTTTCCACGTGTCTTGACATCCAATGTATCCCTGCAAAGTTTGGTGAAGATCTGAGTATGTAGTTTTTGACCTTATATGGAACCTCCTTTCTGAAAATTTGAAAATTCTCAAAAAATTCGTCCATAATCTTGATGTCTCCAATCTCTTGTTTTGTACGTTTTTTCCACGTGTCTTGACATCCAATGTATCCCTGCAAAGTTTGGTGAAGATCTGAGTATGTAGTTTTTGACCTTATATGGAACCTCCTATCTGAAAATTTGAAAATTCTTAAAAAATTCGTCCAAAATCTTGATGTCACCAATCCTATGTTTTGTATGTTTTTTCCACGTGTCTTGACATCCAATGTATCCATGCAAAGTTTGGTGAAGATCTGAGTATGTCGTTTTTGACCTTATCTGGAACCTCCCATCTGAAAATTTGAAAATTCTTAAAAAATTCGTCGAAAATCTTGATGTCTCCGATCTCTTGTTTTGTACGTTTTTTCCACGTGTCTTGACATGCAAAGTATTCCTGCAAAGTTTGGTGAAGATCTGAGTATGTAGTTTTTGACCTTATATGGAACCTCCTATCTGAAAATTTGAAAATTCTTAAAAAATTCGTCCAAAATCTTGATGTCTCCAATCTCTTGTTTTGTACGTTTTTTCCACGTGTCTTGACATCCAATGTATCCCTGCAAAGTTTGGTGAAGATCTGAGTATGTAGTTTTTGACCTTATCTGGAACCTCCCATCTGAAAATTTGAAAATTCCTAAAAAATCCGTGCAAAATCTTGATGACCCCAATCTCTTGTTTTGTACGTTTTTTCCACGTGTCTTGACATCCAATGTATCCATGCAAAGTTTGGTGAAGATCTGAGTATGTCGTTTTTGACCTTATCTGGAACCTCCCATCTGAAAATTTGAAAATTCTTAAAAAATTCGTCGAAAATCTTGATGTCTCCAATCTCTTGTTTTGTACGTTTTTTCCACGTGTCTTGACATGCAAAGTATCCCTGCAACATTTGGTGAAGATCTGAGTATGTAGTTTTTGACCTTATCTGGAACCTCCTATCTGAAAATTTGAAAATTCTTCAAAAATTCGTCGAAAATCTTGATGTCTCCAATCTCTTGTTTTGTACGTTTTTTCCACGTGTCTTGACATCCAATGTATCCCTGCAATGTTTGGTGGAGATCTGAGTATGTAGTTTTTGACCTTATCTGGGACCTCCTATCAGAAAATTTGAAAATTCTTCAAAAATTCGTCCAAAATCTTGATGTCTCCAATCTCTTGTTTTGTACGTTTTTTCCACGTGTCTCGACCTCCAATGTATCCCTGCAAAGTTTGGTGAAGATCTGAGTATGTCGTTTTTGACCTTATCTGGAGCATCCTTTCTGAAAATTTGAAAATTCTTAAAAAATTCGTCGAAAATCTTGATGTCTCCAATCTCTTGTTTTGTACGTTTTTTCCACGTGTCTTGACATCCAATGTATCCCTGCAAAGTTTGGTGAAGATCTGAGTATGTAGTTTTTGACCTTATATGGAACCTCCTTTCTGAAAATTTGAAAATTCTCAAAAAATTCGTCCATAATCTTGATGTCTCCAATCTCTTGTTTTGTACGTTTTTTCCACGTGTCTTGACATCCAATGTATCCCTGCAAAGTTTGGTGAAGATCTGAGTATGTAGTTTTTGACCTTATCTGGAACCTCCCATCTGAAAATTTGAAAATTCTTCAAAAATTCGTCGAAAATCTTGATGTCTCCAATCTCTTGTTTTGTACGTTTTTTCCACGTGTCTTGACATCCAATGTATCCCTGCAAAGTTTGGTGAAGATCTGAGTATGTAGTTTTTGACCTTATCTGGAACCTCCCATCTGAAAATTTGAAAATTCCTAAAAAATCCGTGCAAAATCTTGATGACCCCAATCTCTTGTTTTGTACGTTTTTTCCACGTGTCTTGACATCCAATGTATTCCTGCAATGTTTGGTGAAGATCTGAGTATGTAGTTTTTGACCTTATATGGAACCTCCTATCTGAAAATTTGAAAATTCTTAAAAAATTCGTCGAAAATCTTGATGTCTCCAATCTCTTGTTTTGTACGTTTTTTCCACGTGTCTTGACATGCAAAGTATCCCTGCAACGTTTGGTGAAGATCTGAGTATGTAGTTTTTGACCTTATCTGGAACCTCCTATCTGAAAATTTGAAAATTCTTCAAAAATTCGTCGAAAATCTTGATGTCTCCAATCTCTTGTTTTGTACGTTTTTTCCACGTGTCTTGACATCCAATGTATTCCTGCAATGTTTGGTGAAGATCTGAGTATGTAGTTTTTGACCTTATATGGAACCTCCTATCTGAAAATTTGAAAATTCTTAAAAAATTCGTCGAAAATCTTGATGTCTCCAATCTCTTGTTTTGTACGTTTTTTCCACGTGTCTTGACATGCAAAGTATCCCTGCAACGTTTGGTGAAGATCTGAGTATGTAGTTTTTGACCTTATCTGGAACCTCCTATCTGAAAATTTGAAAATTCTTAAAAAATTCGTCCAAAATCTTGAAGACCCCAATCTCTTGTTTTGTACGTTTTTTCCACGTGTCTTGACATCCAATGTATCCCTGCAAAGTTTGGTGAAGATCTGAGTATGTAGTTTTTGACCTTATATGGAACCTCCTTTCTGAAAATTTGAAAATTCTTAAAAAATTCGTCCAAAATCTTGATGTCTCCAATCTCTTGTTTTGTACGTTTTTTCCACGTGTCTTGACATCCAATGTATCCATGCAAAGTTTGGTGAAGATCTGAGTATGTCGTTTTTGACCTTATCTGGAACCTCCCATCCGAAAATTTGAAAATTCTTAAAAAATTCGTCGAAAATCTTGATGTCTCCAATCTCTTGTTTTGTACGTTTTTTCCACGTGTCTTGACATGCAAAGTATCCCTGCAACGTTTGGTGAAGATCTGAGTATGTAGTTTTTGACCTTATCTGGAACCTCCTATCTGAAAATTTGAAAATTCTTCAAAAATTCGTCCAAAATCTTGATGTCTCCAATCTCTTGTTTTGTACGTTTTTTCCACGTGTCTCGACCTCCAATGTATCCCTGCAAAGTTAGTGAAGATCTGAGTATGTCGTTTTTGACCTTATCTGGAACATCCTTTCTGAAAATTTGAAAATTCTTAAAAAATTCGTCGAAAATCTTGATGTCTCCAATCTCTTGTTTTGTACGTTTTTTCCACGTTTCTTGACATCCAACGTATCCCTGCAAAGTTTGGTGAAGATCTGAGTATGTAGTTTTTGACCTTATATGGAACCTCCTTTCTGAAAATTTGAAAATTCTCAAAAAATTCGTCCATAATCTTGATGTCTCCAATCTCTTGTTTTGTACGTTTTTTCCACGTGTCTTGACATCCAATGTATCCCTGCAAAGTTTGGTGAAGATCTGAGTATGTAGTTTTTGACCTTATATGGAAACTCCTATCTGAAAATTTGAAAATTCTTAAAAAATTCGTCCAAAATCTTGATGTCACCAATCCTATGTTTTGTATGTTTTTTCCACGTGTCTTGACATCCAATGTATCCATGCAAAGTTTGGTGAAGATCTGAGTATGTCGTTTTTGACCTTATCTGGAACCTCCCATCTGAAAATTTGAAAATTCTTAAAAAATTCGTCGAAAATCTTGATGTCTCCGATCTCTTGTTTTGTACGTTTTTTCCACGTGTCTTGACATGCAAAGTATTCCTGCAAAGTTTGGTGAAGATCTGAGTATGTAGTTTTTGACCTCATCTGGAACCTCCTATCTGAAAATTTGAAAATTCTTAAAAAATTCGTCCAAAATTTTGATGTCTCCAATCTCTTGTTTTGTACGTTTTTTCCACGTGTCTTGACATCCAATGTATCCCTGCAATGTTTGGTGAAGATCTGAGTATGTAGTTTTTGACCTTATCTGGAACCTCCCATCTGAAAATTTGAAAATTCCTAAAAAATCCGTCCAAAATCTTGATGACACCAATCTCTTGTTTTGTACGTTTTTTCCACGTGTCTTGACATCCAATGTATCCCTGCAAAGTTTGGTGAAGATCTGAGTATGTAGTTTTTGACCTTATCTGGAACCTCCTATCTGAAAATTTGAAAAATCTTAAAAAATTCGTCCAAAATCTTGATGTCTCCAATCTCTTGTTTTGTACGTTTTTTCCACGTGTCTTGATATCCAATGTATCCCTGCAAAGTTTGGTGAAGATCTGAGTATGTCGTTTTTGACCTTATCTGGAACATCCTTTCTGAAAATTTGAAAATTGTTAAAAAATTCGTCCAAAATCTTGATGTCTCCAATCTCTTTTTTGTACGTTTTTTCCACGTGTCTTGACATCCAATGTATCCCTGCAAAGTTTGGTGAAGATCTGAGTATGTATTTTTTGACCTTATCTGGAACCTCCCATCTGAAAATTTGAAAATTCTTAAAAAATTCGACCAAAATCTTGATGTCTCCAATCTTTTGTTTTGTACGTTTTTTCCACGTGTCTTGACACATAATGTATCCATGCAAAGTTTGGTGAAGATCTGAGTATGTAGTTTTTGACCTTATATGGAACCTCCTATCTGAAAATTTGAAAATTCTTAAAAAATTCGTCCAAAATCTTGATGTCTCCAATCTCTTGTTTTGTACGTTTTTTCCACGTGTCTTGACATCCAATGTATCCCTGCAAAGTTTGGTGAAGATCTGAGTATGTAGTTTTTGACCTTATCTGGAACCTCCCATCTGAAAATTTGAAAATTCCTAAAAAATCCGTGCAAAATCTTGATGACCCCAATCTCTTGTTTTGTACGTTTTTTCCACGTGTCTTGACATCCAATGTATTCCTGCAATGTTTGGTGAAGATCTGAGTATGTAGTTTTTGACCTTATATGGAACCTCCTATCTGAAAATTTGAAAATTCTTAAAAAATTCGACCAAAATCTTGATGTTCCGAATCCTATGTTTTGTATGTTTTTTCCACGTGTCTTGACATCCAATGTATCCATGCAAAGTTTGGTGAAGATCTGAGTATGTAGTTTTTGACCTTATATTGAACCTCCCATCTGAAAATTTGAAAATTCTTAAAAAATTCGTCCAAAATCTTGATGACCCCAATCTCTTGTTTTGTACGTTTTTTCCACGTGTCTTGACATCCAAAGTATCCCTGCAAAGTTTGGTGAAGATCTGAGTATGTAGTTTTTGACCTTATATGGAACCTCCTTTCTGAAAATTTGAGAATTCTTAAAAAATTCGTCCAAAATCTTGATGTCTCCAATCTCTTGTTTTGTACGTTTTTTCCACGTGTCTTGACATCCAATGTATCCATGCAAAGTTTGGTGAAGATCTGAGTATGTCGTTTTTGACCTTATCTGGAACCTCCCATCTGAAAATTTGAAAATTCTTAAAAAATTCGTCGAAAATCTTGATGTCTCCAATCTCTTGTTTTGTACGTTTTTTCCACGTGTCTTGACATGCAAAGTATCCCTGCAACGTTTGGTGAAGATCTGAGTATGTAGTTTTTGACCTTATCTGGAACCTCCTATCTGAAAATTTGAAAATTCTTCAAAAATTCGTCGAAAATCTTGATGTCTCCAATCTCTTGTTTTGTACGTTTTTTCCACGTGTCTTGACATCCAATGTATTCCTGCAATGTTTGGTGAAGATCTGAGTATGTAGTTTTTGACCTTATATGGAACCTCCTATCTGAAAATTTGAAAATTCTTAAAAAATTCGTCGAAAATCTTGATGTCTCCAATCTCTTGTTTTGTACGTTTTTTCCACGTGTCTTGACATGCAAAGTATCCCTGCAACGTTTGGTGAAGATCTGAGTATGTAGTTTTTGACCTTATCTGGAACCTCCTATCTGAAAATTTGAAAATTCTTAAAAAATTCGTCCAAAATCTTGAAGACCCCAATCTCTTGTTTTGTACGTTTTTTCCACGTGTCTTGACATCCAATGTATCCCTGCAAAGTTTGGTGAAGATCTGAGTATGTAGTTTTTGACCTTATATGGAACCTCCTTTCTGAAAATTTGAAAATTCTTAAAAAATTCGTCCAAAATCTTGATGTCTCCAATCTCTTGTTTTGTACGTTTTTTCCACGTGTCTTGACATCCAATGTATCCATGCAAAGTTTGGTGAAGATCTGAGTATGTCGTTTTTGACCTTATCTGGAACCTCCCATCCGAAAATTTGAAAATTCTTAAAAAATTCGTCGAAAATCTTGATGTCTCCAATCTCTTGTTTTGTACGTTTTTTCCACGTGTCTTGACATGCAAAGTATCCCTGCAACGTTTGGTGAAGATCTGAGTATGTAGTTTTTGACCTTATCTGGAACCTCCTATCTGAAAATTTGAAAATTCTTCAAAAATTCGTCCAAAATCTTGATGTCTCCAATCTCTTGTTTTGTACGTTTTTTCCACGTGTCTCGACCTCCAATGTATCCCTGCAAAGTTAGTGAAGATCTGAGTATGTCGTTTTTGACCTTATCTGGAACATCCTTTCTGAAAATTTGAAAATTCTTAAAAAATTCGTCGAAAATCTTGATGTCTCCAATCTCTTGTTTTGTACGTTTTTTCCACGTTTCTTGACATCCAATGTATCCCTGCAAAGTTTGGTGAAGATCTGAGTATGTAGTTTTTGACCTTATATGGAACCTCCTTTCTGAAAATTTGAAAATTCTCAAAAAATTCGTCCATAATCTTGATGTCTCCAATCTCTTGTTTTGTACGTTTTTTCCACGTGTCTTGACATCCAATGTATCCCTGCAAAGTTTGGTGAAGATCTGAGTATGTAGTTTTTGACCTTATATGGAACCTCCTATCTGAAAATTTGAAAATTCTTAAAAAATTCGTCCAAAATCTTGATGTCACCAATCCTATGTTTTGTATGTTTTTTCCACGTGTCTTGACATCCAATGTATCCATGCAAAGTTTGGTGAAGATCTGAGTATGTCGTTTTTGACCTTATCTGGAACCTCCCATCTGAAAATTTGAAAATTCTTAAAAAATTCGTCGAAAATCTTGATGTCTCCGATCTCTTGTTTTGTACGTTTTTTCCACGTGTCTTGACATGCAAAGTATTCCTGCAAAGTTTGGTGAAGATCTGAGTATGTAGTTTTTGACCTCATCTGGAACCTCCTATCTGAAAATTTGAAAATTCTTAAAAAATTCGTCCAAAATTTTGATGTCTCCAATCTCTTGTTTTGTACGTTTTTTCCACGTGTCTTGACATCCAATGTATCCCTGCAATGTTTGGTGAAGATCTGAGTATGTAGTTTTTGACCTTATCTGGAACCTCCCATCTGAAAATTTGAAAATTCCTAAAAAATCCGTCCAAAATCTTGATGACCCCAATCTCTTGTTTTGTACGTTTTTTCCACGTGTCTTGACATCCAATGTATCCCTGCAAAGTTTGGTGAAGATCTGAGTATGTAGTTTTTGACCTTATCTGGAACCTCCTATCTGAAAATTTGAAAATTCTTAAAAAATTCGTCCAAAATCTTGATGTCTCCAATCTCTTGTTTTGTACGTTTTTTCCACGTGTCTTGATATCCAATGTATCCCTGCAAAGTTTGGTGAAGATCTGAGTATGTCGTTTTTGACCTTATCTGGAACATCCTTTCTGAAAATTTGAAAATTTTAAAAAATTCGTCCAAAATCTTGATGTCTCCAATCTCTTTTTTGTACGTTTTTTCCACGTGTCTTGACATCCAATGTATCCCTGCAAAGTTTGGTGAAGATCTGAGTATGTAGTTTTTGACCTTATCTGGAACCTCCCATCTGAAAATTTGAAAATTCTTAAAAAATTCGACCAAAATCTTGATGTCTCCAATCTTTTGTTTTGTACGTTTTTTCCACGTGTCTTGACACATAATGTATCCATGCAAAGTTTGGTGAAGATCTGAGTATGTAGTTTTTGACCTTATATGGAACCTCCTATCTGAAAATTTGAAAATTCTTAAAAAATTCGTCCAAAATCTTGATGTCTCCAATCTCTTGTTTTGTACGTTTTTTCCACGTGTCTTGACATCCAATGTATCCCTGCAAAGTTTGGTGAAGATCTGAGTATGTAGTTTTTGACCTTATCTGGAACCTCCCATCTGAAAATTTGAAAATTCCTAAAAAATCCGTGCAAAATCTTGATGACCCCAATCTCTTGTTTTGTACGTTTTTTCCACGTGTCTTGACATCCAATGTATTCCTGCAATGTTTGGTGAAGATCAGAGTATGTAGTTTTTGACCTTATATGGAACCTCCTATCTGAAAATTTGAAAATTCTTAAAAAATTCGACCAAAATCTTGATGTTCCGAATCCTATGTTTTGTATGTTTTTTCCACGTGTCTTGACATCCAATGTATCCATGCAAAGTTTGGTGAAGATCTGAGTATGTAGTTTTTGACCTTATATTGAACCTCCCATCTGAAAATTTGAAAATTCTTAAAAAATTCGTCCAAAATCTTGATGACCCCAATCTCTTGTTTTGTACGTTTTTTCCACGTGTCTTGACATCCAAAGTATCCCTGCAAAGTTTGGTGAAGATCTGAGTATGTAGTTTTTGACCTTATATGGAACCTCCTTTCTGAAAATTTGAGAATTCTTAAAAAATTCGTCCAAAATCTTGATGTCTCCAATCTCTTGTTTTGTACGTTTTTTCCACGTGTCTTGACATCCAATGTATCCATGCAAAGTTTGGTGAAGATCTGAGTATGTCGTTTTTGACCTTATCTGGAACCTCCCATCTGAAAATTTGAAAATTCTTAAAAAATTCGTCGAAAATCTTGATGTCTCCAATCTCTTGTTTTGTACGTTTTTTCCACGTGTCTTGACATGCAAAGTATCCCTGCAACGTTTGGTGAAGATCTGAGTATGTAGTTTTTGACCTTATCTGGAACCTCCTATCTGAAAATTTGAAAATTCTTCAAAAATTCGTCGAAAATCTTGATGTCTCCAATCTCTTGTTTTGTACGTTTTTTCCACGTGTCTTGACATCCAATGTATTCCTGCAATGTTTGGTGGAGATCTGAGTATGTAGTTTTAGACCTTATCTGGAACCTCCTATCTGAAAATTTGAAAATTCTTCAAAAATTCGTCCAAAATCTTGATGTCTCCAATCTCTTGTTTTGTACGTTTTTTCCACGTGTCTCGACCTCCAATGGATCCCTGCAAAGTTTGGTGAAGATCTGAGTATGTCGTTTTTGACCTTATCTGGAACATCCTTTCTGAAAATTTGAAAATTCTTAAAAAATTCGTCGAAAATCTTGATGTCTCCAATCTCTTGTTTTGTACGTTTTTTCCACGTGTCTTGACATCCAATGTATCCCTGCAAAGTTTGGTGAAGATCTGAGTATGTAGTTTTTGACCTTATATGGAACCTCCTATCTGAAAATTTGAAAATTCTTAAAAAATTCGTCCAAAATCTTGATGTCAACAATCTCTTGTTTTGTACGTTTTTTCCACGTGTCTCGACCTCCAATGGATCCCTGCAAAGTTTGGTGAAGATCTGAGTATGTCGTTTTTGACCTTATCTGGAACCTCCCATCTGAAAATTTGAAAATTCTTAAAAAATTCGTCGAAAATCTTGATGTCTCCGATCTCTTGTTTTGTACGTTTTTTCCACGTGTCTTGACATGCAAAGCATTCCTGCAAAGTTTGGTGAAGATCTGAGTATGTCGTTTTTGACCTCATCTGGAACCTCCCATCTGAAAATTCGAAAATTCTTAAAAAATTCGTCGAAAATCTTGATGTCTCCAATCTTTTGTTTTGTACGTTTTTTCCACGTGTCTTGACATGCAAAGTATCCCTGCAACGTTTGGTGAAGATCTGAGTATGTAGTTTTTGACCTTATCTGGAACCTCCTATCTGAAAATTTGAAAATTCTTCAAAAATTCGTCGAAAATCTTGATGTCTCCAATCTCTTGTTTTGTACGTTTTTTCCACGTGTCTTGACATCCAATGTATTCCTGCAATGTTTGGTGGAGATCTGAGTATGTAGTTTTAGACCTTATCTGGAACCTCCCATCTGAAAATTTGAAAATTCTTAAAAAATTCGTCGAAAATCTTGATGTCTCCGATCTCTTGTTTTGTACGTTTTTTCCACGTGTCTTGACATGCAAAGTATTCCTGCAAAGTTTGGTGAAGATCTGAGTATGTAGTTTTTGACCTCATCTGGAACCTCCTATCTGAAAATTTGAAAATTCTTAAAAAATTCGTCCAAAATTTTGATGTCTCCAATCTCTTGTTTTGTACGTTTTTTCCACGTGTCTTGACATCCAATGTATCCCTGCAATGTTTGGTGAAGATCTGAGTATGTAGTTTTTGACCTTATCTGGAACCTCCCATCTGAAAATTTGAAAATTCCTAAAAAATCCGTCCAAAATCTTGATGACCCCAATCTCTTGTTTTGTACGTTTTTTCCACGTGTCTTGACATCCAATGTATCCCTGCAAAGTTTGGTGAAGATCTGAGTATGTAGTTTTTGACCTTATCTGGAACCTCCTATCTGAAAATTTGAAAATTCTTAAAAAATTCGTCCAAAATCTTGATGTCTCCAATCTCTTGTTTTGTACGTTTTTTCCACGTGTCTTGATATCCAATGTATCATTGCAAAGTTTGGTGAAGATCTGAGTATGTCGTTTTTGACCTTATCTGGAACATCCTTTCTGAAAATTTGAAAATTTTAAAAAATTCGTCCAAAATCTTGATGTCTCCAATCTCTTTTTTGTACGTTTTTTCCACGTGTCTTGACATCCAATGTATCCCTGCAAAGTTTGGTGAAGATCTGAGTATGTAGTTTTTGACCTTATCTGGAACCTCCCATCTGAAAATTTGAAAATTCTTAAAAAATTCGACCAAAATCTTGATGTCTCCAATCTTTTGTTTTGTACGTTTTTTCCACGTGTCTTGACACATAATGTATCCATGCAAAGTTTGGTGAAGATCTGAGTATGTAGTTTTTGACCTTATATGGAACCTCCTATCTGAAAATTTGAAAATTCTTAAAAAATTCGTCCAAAATCTTGATGTCTCCAATCTCTTGTTTTGTACGTTTTTTCCACGTGTCTTGACATCCAATGTATCCCTGCAAAGTTTGGTGAAGATCTGAGTATGTAGTTTTTGACCTTATCTGGAACCTCCCATCTGAAAATTTGAAAATTCCTAAAAAATCCGTGCAAAATCTTGATGACCCCAATCTCTTGTTTTGTACGTTTTTTCCACGTGTCTTGACATCCAATGTATTCCTGCAATGTTTGGTGAAGATCTGAGTATGTAGTTTTTGACCTTATATGGAACCTCCTATCTGAAAATTTGAAAATTCTTAAAAAATTCGACCAAAATCTTGATGTTCCGAATCCTATGTTTTGTATGTTTTTTCCACGTGTCTTGACATCCAATGTATCCATGCAAAGTTTGGTGAAGATCTGAGTATGTAGTTTTTGACCTTATATTGAACCTCCCATCTGAAAATTTGAAAATTCTTAAAAAATTCGTCCAAAATCTTGATGACCCCAATCTCTTGTTTTGTACGTTTTTTCCACGTGTCTTGACATCCAAAGTATCCCTGCAAAGTTTGGTGAAGATCTGAGTATGTAGTTTTTGACCTTATATGGAACCTCCTTTCTGAAAATTTGAGAAATCTTAAAAAATTCGTCCAAAATCTTGATGTCTCCAATCTCTTGTTTTGTACGTTTTTTCCACGTGTCTTGACATCCAATGTATCCATGCAAAGTTTGGTGAAGATCTGAGTATGTCGTTTTTGACCTTATCTGGAACCTCCCATCTGAAAATTTGAAAATTCTTAAAAAATTCGTCGAAAATCTTGATGTCTCCAATCTTTTGTTTTGTACGTTTTTTCCACGTGTCTTGACATGCAAAGTATCCCTGCAACGTTTGGTGAAGATCTGAGTATGTAGTTTTTGACCTTATCTGGAACCTCCTATCTGAAAATTTGAAAATTCTTCAAAAATTCGTCGAAAATCTTGATGTCTCCAATCTCTTGTTTTGTACGTTTTTTCCACGTGTCTTGACATCCAATGTATTCCTGCAATGTTTGGTGGAGATCTGAGTATGTAGTTTTAGACCTTATCTGGAACCTCCTATCTGAAAATTTGAAAATTCTTCAAAAATTCGTCCAAAATCTTGATGTCTCCAATCTCTTGTTTTGTACGTTTTTTCCACGTGTCTCGACCTCCAATGGATCCCTGCAAAGTTTGGTGAAGATCTGAGTATGTCGTTTTTGACCTTATCTGGAACATCCTTTCTGAAAATTTGAAAATTCTTAAAAAATTCGTCGAAAATCTTGATGTCTCCAATCTCTTGTTTTGTACGTTTTTTCCACGTGTCTTGACATCCAATGTATCCCTGCAAAGTTTGGTGAAGATCTGAGTATGTAGTTTTTGACCTTATATGGAACCTCCTATCTGAAAATTTGAAAATTCTTAAAAAATTCGTCCAAAATCTTGATGTCAACAATCTCTTGTTTTGTACGTTTTTTCCACGTGTCTCGACCTCCAATGGATCCCTGCAAAGTTTGGTGAAGATCTGAGTATGTCGTTTTTGACCTTATCTGGAACCTCCCATCTGAAAATTTGAAAATTCTTAAAAAATTCGTCGAAAATCTTGATGTCTCCGATCTCTTGTTTTGTACGTTTTTTCCACGTGTCTTGACATGCAAAGCATTCCTGCAAAGTTTGGTGAAGATCTGAGTATGTCGTTTTTGACCTCATCTGGAACCTCCCATCTGAAAATTCGAAAATTCTTAAAAAATTCGTCGAAAATCTTGATGTCTCCAATCTTTTGTTTTGTACGTTTTTTCCACGTGTCTTGACATGCAAAGTATCCCTGCAACGTTTGGTGAAGATCTGAGTATGTAGTTTTTGACCTTATCTGGAACCTCCTATCTGAAAATTTGAAAATTCTTCAAAAATTCGTCGAAAATCTTGATGTCTCCAATCTCTTGTTTTGTACGTTTTTTCCACGTGTCTTGACATCCAATGTATTCCTGCAATGTTTGGTGGAGATCTGAGTATGTAGTTTTAGACCTTATCTGGAACCTCCTATCTGAAAATTTGAAAATTCTTCAAAAATTCGTCCAAAATCTTGATGTCTCCAATCTCTTGTTTTGTACGTTTTTTCCACGTGTCTCGACCTCCAATGGATCCCTGCAAAGTTTGGTGAAGATCTGAGTATGTCGTTTTTGACCTTATCTGGAACATCCTTTCTGAAAATTTGAAAATTCTTAAAAAATTCGTCGAAAATCTTGATGTCTCCAATCTCTTGTTTTGTACGTTTTTTCCACGTGTCTTGACATCCAATGTATCCCTGCAAAGTTTGGTGAAGATCTGAGTATGTAGTTTTTGACCTTATATGGAACCTCCTATCTGAAAATTTGAAAATTCTTAAAAAATTCGTCCAAAATCTTGATGTCTCCAATCTCTTGTTTTGTACGTTTTTTCCACGTGTCTCGACCTCCAATGGATCCCTGCAAAGTTTGGTGAAGATCTGAGTATGTCGTTTTTGACCTTATCTGGAACCTCCCATCTGAAAATTTGAAAATTCTTAAAAAATTCGTCGAAAATCTTGATGTCTCCAATCTTTTGTTTTGTACGTTTTTTCCACGTGTCTTGACATCCAATGTATCCCTGCAATGTTTGGTGAAGATCTGAGTATGTAGTTTTTGACCTCATCTGGAACCTCCTATCTGAAAATTTGAAAATTCTTAAAAAATTCGTCCAAAATCTTGATGTCTCCAATCTCTTGTTTTGTACGTTTTTTCCACGTGTCTTGACATCCAATGTATCCCTGCAATGTTTGGTGAAGATCTGAGTATGTAGTTTTTGACCTTATCTGGAACCTCCCATCTGAAAATTTGAAAATTCCTAAAAAATCCATCCAAAATCTTGATGACCCCAATCTCTTGTTTTGTACTTTTTTTCCACGTGTCTCGACCTCCAATGTATCCCTGCAAAGTTTGGTGAAGATCTGAGTATGTAGTTTTTGACCTTATATGGAACCTCCTATCTGAAAATTTGAAAATTCTTAAAAAATTCGTCCAAAATCTTGATGTCACCAATCCTATGTTTTGTATGTTTTTTCCACGTGTCTTGACATCCAATGTATCCATGCAAAGTTTGGTGAAGATCTGAGTATGTCGTTTTTGACCTTATCTGGAACCTCCCATCTGAAAATTTGAAAATTCTTAAAAAATTCGTCGAAAATCTTGATGTCTCCGATCTCTTGTTTTGTACGTTTTTTCCACGTGTCTTGACATGCAAAGTATTCCTGCAAAGTTTGGTGAAGATCTGAGTATGTAGTTTTTGACCTCATCTGGAACCTCCTATCTGAAAATTTGAAAATTCCTAAAAAATTCGTCCAAAATTTTGATGTCTCCAATCTCTTGTTTTGTACGTTTTTTCCACGTGTCTTGACATCCAATGTATCCCTGCAATGTTTGGTGAAGATCTGAGTATGTAGTTTTTGACCTTATCTGGAACCTCCCATCTGAAAATTTGAAAATTCCTAAAAATTCCGTCCAAAATCTTGATGACCCCAATCTCTTGTTTTGTACGTTTTTTCCACGTGTCTTGACATCCAATGTATCCCTGCAAAGTTTGGTGAAGATCTGAGTATGTAGTTTTTGACCTTATCTGGAACCTCCTATCTGAAAATTTGAAAATTCTTAAAAAATTCGTCCAAAACCTTGATGTCTCCAATCTCTTGTTTTGTACGTTTTTTCCACGTGTCTTGATATCCAATGTATCCCTGCAAAGTTTGGTGAAGATCTGAGTATGTCGTTTTTGACCTTATCTGGAAAATCCTTTCTGAAAATTTGAAAATTGTTAAAAAATTCGTCCAAAATCTTGATGTCTCCAATCTCTTTTTTGTACGTTTTTTCCACGTGTCTTGACATCCAATGTATCCCTGCAAAGTTTGGTGAAGATCTGAGTATGTAGTTTTTGACCTTATCTGGAACCTCCCATCTGAAAATTTGAAAATTCTTAAAAAATTCGACCAAAATCTTGATGTCTCCAATCTTTTGTTTTGTACGTTTTTTCCACGTGTCTTGACACATAATGTATCCATGCAAAGTTTGGTGAAGATCTGAGTATGTAGTTTTTGACCTTATATGGAACCTCCTATCTGAAAATTTGAAAATTCTTAAAAAATTCGTCCAAAATCTTGATGTCTCCAATCTCTTGTTTTGTACGTTTTTTCCACGTGTCTTGACATCCAATGTATCCCTGCAAAGTTTGGTGAAGATCTGAGTATGTAGTTTTTGACCTTATCTGGAACCTCCCATCTGAAAATTTGAAAATTCCTAAAAAATTCGTCCAAAATCTTGATGTCTCCAATCTCTTGTTTTGTACGTTTTTTCCACGTGTCATGATATCCAATGTATCCCTGCAAAGTTTGGTGAAGATCTGAGTATGTCGTTTTTGACCTTATCTGGAACATCCTTTCTGAAAATTTGAAAATTGTTAAAAAATTCGTCCAAAATCTTGATGTCTCCAATCTCTTTTTTGTACGTTTTTTCCACGTGTCTTGACATCCAATGTATCCCTGCAAAGTTTGGTGAAGATCTGAGTATGTAGTTTTAGACCTTATCTGGAACCTCCTATCTGAAAATTTGAAAATTCTTAAAAAATTCGTCCAAAATCTTGATGTCTCCAATCTCTTGTTTTGTACGTTTTTTCCACGTGTCTTGATATCCAATGTATCCCTGCAAAGTTTGGTGAAGATCTGAGTATGTCGTTTTTGACCTTATCTGGAACATCCTTTCTGAAAATTTGAAAATTGTTAAAAAATTCGTCCAAAATCTTGATGTCTCCAATCTCTTTTTTGTACGTTTTTTCCACGTGTCTTGACATCCAATGTATCCCTGCAAAGTTTGGTGAAGATCTGAGTATGTAGTTTTTGACCTTATCTGGAACCTCCCATCTGAAAATTTGAAAATTCTTAAAAAATTCGACCAAAATCTTGATGTCTCCAATCTTTTGTTTTGTACGTTTTTTCCACGTGTCTTGACACATAATGTATCCATGCAAAGTTTGGTGAAGATCTGAGTATGTAGTTTTTGACCTTATATGGAACCTCCTATCTGAAAATTTGAAAATTCTTAAAAAATTCGTCCAAAATCTTGATGTCTCCAATCTCTTGTTTTGTACGTTTTTTCCACGTGTCTTGACATCCAATGTATCCCTGCAAAGTTTGGTGAAGATCTGAGTATGTAGTTTTTGACCTTATCTGGAACCTCCCATCTGAAAATTTGAAAATTCCTAAAAAATCCGTGCAAAATCTTGATGACCCCAATCTCTTGTTTTGTACGTTTTTTCCACGTGTCTTGACATCCAATGTATTCCTGCAATGTTTGGTGAAGATCTGAGTATGTAGTTTTTGACCTTATATGGAACCTCCTATCTGAAAATTTGAAAATTCTTAAAAAATTCGTCGAAAATCTTGATGTCTCCAATCTCTTGTTTTGTACGTTTTTTCCACGTGTCTTGACATGCAAAGTATCCCTGCAACGTTTGGTGAAGATCTGAGTATGTAGTTTTTGACCTGAAAATTTGAAAATTCTTAAAAAATTCGTCGAAAATCTTGATGTTTCCAATCTCTTGCTTTGTACGTTTTTTCCACGTGTCTTGACATCCAATGTATCCCTTTAATGTTTGGTGGAGATCTGAGTATGTAGTTTTTGACCTTATCTGGAACCTCCTATCTGAAAATTTGAAAATTCTTCAAAAATTCGTCCAAAATCTTGATGTCTCCAATCTCTTGTTTTGTACGTTTTTTCCACGTGTCTCGACCTCCAATGTATCCCTGCAAAGTTAGTGAAGATCTGAGTATGTCGTTTTTGACCTTATCTGGAACATCCTTTCTG